>NW_027466142.1:3752500-3777500 GCF_046127955.1 Nelusetta ayraudi
TTATAATCAGATTTTAGACAACTCGGGGGTTTCACACACAAACTAAACAATACAAACAAATGTTCACGCATTATACAAGAGGCATCCAAAATGAAAGCCATTAATGAATTTTAAAAAAAGAAATAAAACAAAGCAAAAAAGTCCCATCCATGTGACTTCCCAAACTGTGTGCCTAAAATGTGGTAGTTTCCATGTAATATTGGAAAGCATACAGTAGACATATTCATCTAGTTGATGTCAACTGATCTGAAATACCTGAAAATCTGATATTTATCCACCTCTGCCTCCATTAAAGTCAGTTAATGAGGCACTTTAGCCTATTGGTAACGAAGTGTGCAAACAGCAGAAACAAAATAAAAGCACAGCATGAAGCAGCGGAAAGTCATCTTCTACTAGAAAAGAGAGACTTTCAATAAGACAGTTAAGCCCAAGACCAAAGGCATCGCCTTTAATGACCAGATGTTTTGAAAATAATGTAGGACCAAAGATGGAAATTTCTTCATGGAGAAATCTGGTACAGTCGTCTTCTTTTGTTCTTGTAAATGGCTACTGTAACTTGCAAACTGTATTGTCAGTAAATAAATGAAATGACAAAAGGAAATAAACTTTGAGCATTTCATCATGGCTTCATGGCGTGTGCTCTGAAAACACTTCAATGAGGCACTGAAATATGTAAACCTGGCTTTTTCAGTTATCAGTTATCAGTCTCTGTAACTTCACTGCTCATCCACACACTCGTATTTTGTATTGCTGCAGTTCACCTCCACGTCTGGATTTTACTCCACCTGCCTTCTGCTCTCAGTACAGAACACAATGTCATCAGCAAACATCATAGTCCATGGAGATTCCTATTTAAACAAACCTGTCAGACTGTCCATGAACACAGTCAACAAAGATCCTTGATGACATCCCACCACCAAATTGAACCCTGTCACATGGTTTCTCTTCATCTACCAATTCATGATGTTGCTGCCTCTGTCCTGTTTCATTCACTCTTGGAATGAAACCATGTTGTTTCTCACGAATGCTTACTTAGTTTAGCTTTCACCACACCAGTCTACCGCCATTTGCGCTGCTATCCTGAACACAGGAAGTGAACATCTCCACTAAAGACTGCACCAATCACCACTCTCACCTCCAAGGATATTTTGCATCACTTCATCTTCCACCTTCCAGAATTTCTCCTTTTTATTTTGTAACTCACACGTGTGGGGAATAACTACTATCAACAATGCTCAGCACACCCTCAATTTCTAACTTCAGGGTTATTATACACTATCTGAGGTGTTTCACCTCCAGAACATTTCTAAGAAACTCCTGCTTCAAAATAAGCGACACCCCACCTTTCTGCCCAACGGCACCACGGTCCAACCCCCACGCTAAACCCTGCTTCTAAGCCACTAGCTTTAATATCTTTCCATCTGGCCTCCTCAACACACAATATAGCCAATTCCCTTTTCCGCATCATGCCAATCAAGTCTTTGGCTCAGGGGTCAGCAACCTTTTTGAACCTGAAAACTACTTCATGGGTCCTGAGTCATGCAAAGGGCAGCCAGTTTGCTGCACTCTTCTGAAATAGCCACATTTCTCACTTAGCCTTTAGTTATATATGACTATTAATGATAATCAGCCATTCATTTGATTCCTTAGTCCTGAACTCAGCGGGCGAGATGACACCGGGAGTTTCAGGACTGGGTTCTTCCGTGGTTGTTGTTGTCTCCTGTCGAAGAGACACAGAGACGCCATTTTGAATATGCTCTAAGAGCAGTATTGTGTCAATAGTTTAAAGAGGAGTTGAGGTACAGAAGGAAACGGACAGAAACTTCGCATGCAATTAGAAACAAGGCCTTTAGGCCTATAGCAGCTTAACTGGCCGTGAGTTCCTTCTAACTGTAAGCTGTATGAAAAAAGAAGGTCTTAAGTCTAGCTTTAAATAAACTGACTTTGTCCGCCTCCCCCTCGTTTCTCCCCGCTGGGAGAGGCCACATAAATAAAATTGCTGCCTATTCATTTATTTTTTAGAAAATGTATGTACTTTTCATTGACAGGAGTCCTGCATCCTCAGAGCTGTAGGAGGATGATACGGATCAATGAGCTCTTCAATATAAGAAGGAGCCTGAGAGTGAAAAGTCAAGAGGAACTTAATTTCGATCCTAGATTTTTACTGGAAACCAGTGTAAAGAAGCTGGGACTGGGGGGATGTGCTGTCTACTCCCAGTTCAAGTCAGTAGACATGGAGCAACTCTTTGAATAAATTATCCTGATAGTAAGGCGTTACAATAATCTGGGCTCAAAGTAACAAGGGCATGAATAATATTTTCTGCACTTTTAAAAGACAAATTATTATTAAAGATATATTTTTTGCAATGTTTCTCTAATGAAGAGAAGATGTCCTTGAGAGATTCTAAATGCGGGAGAGAAAAAAACGAAGCCTGATCAAAAGTGACTCCAAGGTTTCTTACGTCATTATTGGAGGCCAAAGTAATATTATGCAAAGTAATTTGGCCATTAGAAAAATTGTCTCCAAGATCTCTTGGACCCACAATAATAACCTCAGATTTACAAGTGTTAAGCATTAAGGAATTTTGGTGTCATCCAAGATTTACTTTCATTGAACAAGTCTCCAGTTTAACAACTTTTTTGACATTGTCAGGTTTGAGTGACATATACAACTGGGCATCGCCTGGAAAGCAATGGAGATGTCATGTCCTGAACACTTTGCTCAAGTTCTGGTGTCTCAGTTCAGTTCTGTTTGTTGTCTTGTCACTTCCTTTTTTTTTTTAATTTATTTTTTCAAATTAAGGGGTTAAACCACATCTATTACGGTTTTGGTTCAAATTCTGTGGCTAAAGTACATGATTTTGCAGAGGCGACAAAAGAATTAAGATCAGAGTCCAATTTGCTGAAAATTCCCCAGATGGATGCTAGCGTTGCTAAGTTTTATTAGCACTTCTGTTATAGAACCAGAGGACGACAGGCTTTTATGGGTTTCATCTCAAATATTTATTTTATTTTGGAAAAAAAGAAAAATCATAAAGTCATCACCACATCGCCTAGTAATGACACTGTGCTGAATGCAGTTGTGGTTCCTTGTCAATTTGACTACACCGAAGAAAGAAAATGAAATCTTGGGTTGTTTTCATTGTCATCTGTAAGTGCTGAACATTAAGTAGTTCCACTCCCACACAGGGTCTTCTTGTTTTATCTGAAGTTATCTTGCCAAGCTATTGGATAGGGCTGTTCTTGTTGAGCGCCAAATTCTTTCTTTTCTTCGCGAGTGCTGTTTTAGCGCATAGGTTGAAGAATTAAACCAAGGAGCTGATTTATCCTGTTTTTTTTATTCTTTCAAATATTACAAGTGAAAAATAGATGATAACAGGGCTGGAAAGTCATTAAACGGATCACTTTTATACATTGAAATCGGGCGATTCTCACCCAGTAAGTGCTGGTGAGTAGCTTGGCTACGCTGCCCATGTGACTCTCTGTTGCATGCGCGTTAGTGCACTCTAATGCACTAACATGCAATGCGTGGCCGGTCCGGCTTTGTAAACAAAAGGATAGAAAGGACTCCATGTCGGCAAACATAAAAGCCATGTGATGTGTTGCTGTCACCCGTGAAGAAATAACATCGATAGATTTTCACATAGATTTTTTTTTGTTGTTTGTTTTGTTTTTACCTTATATCCAACAATGGTCAAAATTGCATGTGGCCCTTTAATATCAGGACCGCTTATGCAGAGAAAGAATGCCGCAAGCTTGAGACGATCCAGTCCGGCTAAATAAAGCTGAGTGTGTTGCCCTCTCAGTGCAAAGGCCTCCGCAGCATTGTTACTATTGCGCACAATTAATGTGAGATTCATTAGCATATCATTGATGGTAACCTTAATTGTTAAATGGGCCATTAATAACTAACATAGTAATTAGGATCAGTGGCATAATTATGTGTAGTGGGTACAGCATTTTGTTTAGAGCAATTATCGCCATTGACAGCCCTTTCCACAAACACTGAAGTGCTGCAGGAAACACAAACAACAATCTGAACCGGAGAGGGGAAAACGGCTAAACTTAACCTATATGTCAAAAATGACCAGACATAAAAACAAATCCCATTCCAGCCGGACCCAAATTAAGATCAACGCTAATAATGGATTATTTGAATGCTAACTGTGTGTACGCAATGCCTATCCATTCTCCGTAGTAGCTATTATTAGATTTGATTAGATGATGGGAGTCACAGTGTATGCGTGAGGGTGAGGGGGGGCTGGCAAAAGAGACACTTTTTTTTTTCCCCCCACCCCACTCTACTTCACTCTAATATGCGCTCTTCCCTTGCCTCCTCCTCTCCTCCGAGACACAACGATGTGACCGGTGGCAAACACTGATGCCAAACATCACTATTTTCCCCCTACTTGGCACCAGATGGTTCCATTGAAAATACATGCGTGCTCACTGTTTGTCTTCTTAGAGCCCGGGTCTTGATGGACTCGCTAATGATTGTAAAACACCTGCTCCGAAAATAAAACAAACAGTGGCCAGAGCCCAGAGCTAAATACCTATGTGATCAGGTTTAAGGGCGCCGGGCTTGTTCTTGGCTGGTACTTATCCGGCAGATGTCCTACCTATAGAGGTAAGAGGCTACCACCTCATCAACAGCACACACAGGCACGCGCGCGCACACACACACAAACGCGCGCGCGCGCAGTCAATCTCCATAGTAGCTAATTGGCTGTTTGATGAAGGGAGAGAAAGGCTGGCTTTTACAAAGAGGCTGTGGCTGCGAGCGTCTGTGTGGCTGCTTGAGTTTCAAGTGGGTTTTTTTGGGGGATTATCAATGGCAAAAACTCTACTGGGTTATCAATAAATGGAAACCACATCACCCCCAATTTTTTTTTTTTTAGTAAACCATATTAATATCTAGAAATGTTTTTAAACTGGGGTTTGGGTGCAACTAAATTATACCTTATTCAACATTTATTCCAGAAATTCTACATTAGTGCATACATGCAATATTTGTATTAGTTCACACATTCATTTGATTTATCATTATTGATAAACATTGTAATTATTATTTAATTATATATTTTTTTCTCCAGAATTTACCAAATATTGACAAATGAAGGTAAGGACATGTAACACAACCTAATGTAGCAAAGTAAATAACAAATAAAATGTGTCCTTTATTTCAAATTGTGTGAACCTGAAATACTATCAGGTTTTTTTGGGGTTTTTTTTTGGGATAAATTTAAAAAACAAACATGATGCAACCATTTTTGTGTTGCCATGTGACCCTCTGCCCTCATTACTGAGACAGGGACTAGTGCATTTGACCAGCTGCATCTGCTGCTCAGGCACAAAGCAGGCACGGTGTGGGGGCAGGAAGAAAATAAAGGAATCAAAATAAAAGTCTATTTTACTTTTGACTTTCCTTTTGTTTTCTCACTTATTCGCTTTCCTCACAAAGCGGCGATGGAAAAAACGGAACAACAAGTCTTAATGATGTATAGTCTTTGAGGAGATATAGGGCACCTGAAATTATATGGTGGTCAAGAGCTGGTGCTGGAGAGATAATAGACAAGAGTCTTAAGCAACTCAGTGGCCTGTCAAGGCCACGCCTCCTTATATCATCTGCAAGTGAAGAAGGATGAGCCTTGCACACTTTGACTTCATGTTCCGTGCTACATGCGTTATCATCAGCATGGTTCTGCTTTGGCTAATTATCCATTATTACACGTATATTAACATTTTTCAAAATAAGAGAAAAAACAATTCCATTTTCTCCCCCCTCTTTTATGAATAATAACTCAGTTCATTGTGTCCGGCCATTGAACAGATATGAGCAGCTGATATTTTATGGCGGTGCTGAGGTCGTGCTGGTGATGTTGTAGACAACAGGGAAGGCCTTGTCTTCTGCAACTCAATCACATTTCTAGGCTCCGCCCCTTTGTATCAGACCCCCTGCAAGTGATGAAAATCCTTTCACTGGCTGCCTGACCTCTAGTAATCCTGTTTCACAGACCAGCTCCCTGTTGAAGCCAACACAATGGCAGGCGCTTAGCCTCCTCCCAGTCGATACCCTGACAGACTTGATTGAGCAAATTAGTATCCTTTGGTAAGGGCATGACCAAAGACCTTTTCAACATTGTAGCAAGATCAATAAAGGCCAGTGAACAGCATGTCTCTATTTTTTCCCTTTTACTTCCTACTCTTGCATCTGTGTGACTTAAGGTTTAAGCTGCTTGAGCGAGCCGCTGGCTTAAACGGCTGGTGTCCAGCGCACAATCAAGATTTTACCCCTACCTGTATTAAAATCACTGTAAATATGACTGAAAGGTTCAGAGGAAACATTGAAATAAGTAAAGTTAAACGGCTGTTCGCAAATTATAAAATGTTCCACACACTGCTTGAATTCAAGTTTGACTAATAAACTGATTTCGCTATTTGCAAAGAAAACTTTAGTGATACTATTATCGTTATTATTGTTATTGTTCAACAGAAATCATTTTATTGTCACAAAAATGACTCATCCAATAGTCTTGGCTATATTGTTTTCTGTTGAAAAACAAGCACAAAAACAAATAACATTAATTAGTAGTCACTCTCTTTCTGAAAAATGACATTTAACAATAAGTGATACCACTGAAAACGCAGAAATACGGTGAGGAATGAACAAGAGTGGACAGTTGGACATTCAATTACGTGCTTTTTATGACCAAGTGATTTTCAAATTTTTTTCAAGGTTTTAGAATGTGACCAATGGGCCTGGCACGTTTAGTTCCTTTGTATGACTCTACAGCTGGACAAGTGAGACTTGGGTTATTTCAAATGTGTACAGTATGCATTGTTTAATAAATAATTTCCACTTTATCTGTTTATAGTAGCTTGTAAAAAACATCATTTTAGAATTTTCAGATACGGCAAAAATAAAATCTGATACACTTAATGACAGATTCATGATACATTTAAGCAATTGTTTTGTTTTTTTTTTTTTTTACTTTTTTAACCCTATATCTATTATCATATGACAAAGTCGGGTACACCGCTATACAATCAAAAAAAATGTTGATTCAAAAATGCAGTTTTATCTAAATACTTCTCAAACTCATACATTGAATAAAAAAAAAAAAAAAAAAAAAAGCAGTATAATATATATTTTACTTTACGACCACGGTGGTAACAGACCGTTCAGTCAGGACCGTGCACGTGCGAAGAAGCACCAAACAATTCCACATTATTTTGGATATATGAACAAGACCACAACAGCTGGATTTTGAGGTGAATTTCACAAACAAAGACTGAGGAAAAAAAGAAAAAAAAAAACATTTTGCAAAATGTTTCATGAAACCTTCTGCCTAAAAGTAGGATTTGGGTCCATGCATCCCGGCCAAACGTGTGCGTTACTGCTTGACGGATTCCTTTGACTCGGATGAATTGCATTGTTTCAGATATTTGTGAAGGCAGGCAGAAAGACATTGGCATTATTTAGTGGCAGTGCTTTGTCACAACAAATAAATAACACCTCTTCGTCTGAGCAGTCAGGCCATGGTGGAAAATCAATAGTGTTGCCGTGTTGCACGGGAGGCACCTATACACTGGACACTGCTGTCGTCATTTTGTTCGTGTCAGTGTGAGACCACATGTAAACAAGCTGCCACTGCTGCCTTTGTGAACCTGGGCAATAACAGCCACCCATCTGTTCATTTTCCGCTGCTTACCGAGATCTGGGTCATTGTGGAGGAAGCTCTCTGACCAGGATACTTTACCACAGAAAGTATAATCCCTCCATTATGATTTGGGTTGACACCAAGTAGCAATGCCATCCAGAAACAATCCTAATCGGAGCCTGCCTTTTGCCAGCGCGGAGCGCGGCAATTTTTTTTTTGAGTCCTCGTTTCCTCTTTGTGCTTTAGTAACAGGTGTTTCCAAGTTTTCCTCCTTTCTTCTTTTAACCTCAGTTGTCTTGATATATTAAGAGTTTTTTTTTTTGTTGTTGTTGTTGTTGTGTTAATTTAACTTTTGCAATAGACAGAATTTGTTTTTCACCAGATTCATTTTTAACCAATACAATGCATGGTTTACTGTGTGTTTAAGTCACACTTTTATTCTGTATCGGTAAATTAATTAAAATAAAATACAACAAAATAAAATAAAAACCAAAGTGGGACGCTAAAGAAGAAGAAAAAAAAAAATCAGATGGTGACCTTGGGTCTTTTTTCCGAGGGGCAGCCTGCAATGCAAGTGAATTGCCGGACGCAGCAGGGCTTGCAGGCACCTGGCTGGATGGCCCGGGTGCTTCACAATGCCGTCTAGGGGGTAATTACCACAAGGTACTCTTTAAAAGGACCAGATGGGAATAAGGTCCCACCCCACCCCATCATTTACAACAGTACCCTATTCAAAGACATACTTAATCCACCCACCAGTTTAGCTCTTTCAGAGTCCACTGTTGTTGTACTTGTTTCTTTATGCTAATTCAGCCTCACCCCGCCGCTCCCCTCACAAAATGAAAGTGGGAGCGGGAGTGAGAAAGACACAAGAGCCTCAAGGGAATCCAAAAGCATTATTCATTTTCAAATTGTTTCCGCCACAGCAAGTACAGTAACATTTCTGCTGGTCTCCTCTGCTTGTTATACTCATCTGAAGTGCTGCTCGGCTCTTTGTGGGAGACTTGCTGAAGGGAAGCTAAACAACAAGGGGGGGCGGTGGACATAAAGGGTCAGGGTCAGAACCTAGGCGGAGATGAAGAGATCAGCCTTTATATGCAAGGTCAAGTCAGGGTTCACGGTTCACAGTGGCACCAGCTGAAGTTTGGGGTGGGGGGGCTGGGGGGGCTATTTCATATATCATTTTCATTTCCAGCTGGACTGCCCCCCCCCACCCCCCCCACTCCGGACCCCTCCTCCGCCCGCCATGCTAGCTCCTCATTCTAGTTAACCCAGAGCCTCTCACTTTCAGCATCCCGGGAGAATACATAATCAGATCCTGTATTCATGTTCTTTGCCGCTTACGTTTGACACGGACTGGTGCTGCGGGATGCTCTAATCGTGCTCGGCCATTACGTTTCTGATAATGAATAGGAAAGGAATACGTTTGTAATAATGCTTACAAAGGGCTCTTTCATGCCGTCCCAGAGAAAAGCTTCATGTAACTTCAAGAAAACGCAGACTTGCGTTATGTAGATACACATGGGACCGTGTGTGTGTGCGTGTGTGTGTGTGTTTGTGTGTACGTGTTGTAAAATTAAACTAAATGGCCACAGATTCTCATATGGGAACATATTGGACAAAATACAAAAATCATTTGTTTGAGAGAATATTTCTCACCATGGGATAAAATCCTGTGAAGAGGAAACTTTGTGTCTCCAAATACGAGGAACCGATGCAACTGACATTTTCGGTTGTTGTTATTATTATTATGAAACAAATCCATAAATAAATATCCACAGTCGGCGTCACTCTCGACTATTGTCAAAGTCAATCAGCGTCTTTTTTTATTTGGAGAAAGACTTTCATGTGAAAATCAGGGAGATTGGGATGAAAGGCAAAAACGCAAAAAATATCCTTCAAATTTTGTCCTTTGTTCTAACTGGATTACTCCATTAGGGAAATTTATGGAAATGCTGACAATTTCACTTTGTTGAACTTTCATTTATGTAGCGGTATTATTTTAAGACCCGAACAAAAGGCTTTGCCATTTATTTTGAACGAGAGTTATTCATTTGAGTTGGAATTTTTTTGGGCCATTTTAATAAAAACAAACTGTCATAGGAACTAATATCAGACATCAGACATCAGACTCTTTGCGAGACAACTGAACAATAAGACACATTAAAGATGTCGAGATGTCGAGGCCTTCTGCCAGGCAACCGGACGCTGTTTCCATGATTCCTTTTTGGCAATCCCTCCATCATAAAACAAAAACCAAACATTTGCATTGTAAAGGTTGCTGCTGCTGTTAATTAGAGTGACTGAAAGCAGTTGAGTAAATCATAAAACAAAACAAAAAGCCTTATTTTAAAAAGAAACGAGGAACTTAGAAAGAAGTGCAGGATGCTGAATAGAAATGCATTTACTTACAGTTCAAATCAAATAAGCCAAAAACTGGAAATATCTACGTTGCTATTTTATTCTGTATACTTAAGCTAACAGATACTGTACAGGGTATTCGAAGATTCCACTGACTTCACAATTGAATGAAAAGGAAAAAAAAAAAAAAATGCAACCGGTGAGATGATAAGACAGACACATATAAAGAATGCTTTCAGTCAAAAACACAAAATACCGTACATTGCATTTCGGATTGAAGCAGCGAACTCCATCCTCTCTGGGCTTTTCTTTCTCTCCAGGACCAGAATTAACCAAAGGAGTGACAACTGAGAAGAACAACCGTTAGCCCGAAAAAAAATAATGAGCAAAAATTGCACATTCGAGCATTCAACCTTACACAAAGGGGTGAGAGAGGTCTCTCTTTAGGTGAGTGCTTTAAATCTGTTATCTGCTTTCATTCAATTAGCCCCACCCCCCAAACCCTCATCAGGTGTCAGGGCCTAAAAACACAGCACCGATGTAAATCTAAAACAATCAAATGTCATATTTGCATTCCTTTTTTTTTTGTGTTGATGTCTTACAAACTTTGACCCCGTCGGCCGTCGTTATTCCCGCCAAATAAACATCTTAACAGATGAACTCATGTATCGGCCTGTTACCTAGTAGCCAACTCTGGATGGCGCTGGTCCCGACGTTGTTACTCAATGTTGCAAGTGTCGCTGGTCTCTCTGTACTGTCGACTGTTGGATGCGCGCTTCGCTCACTCACACCCAGGGCTGATTCCTACCAGTCGACCCGCGCCGCTTTCCTTCTGGTTCGTTTGTGCGACGACAGTTGTTGTCTTTCCCCCAGTGGAGCACTAATGTTTTGAAATTCATGTTAATACGCTTTCGCAAACCCCAACCCCCACCGCCAGTCTGCTGGAAGAAAAGGAGGAAGGGCAACACCCCCCCTCCCCTCCCCCCCTTCCCCTCCCCACCTCCAACCCCACCCCCCAAACTGCCAACCCCCTCACAGCAGGAACTTTACACTGCCATCTACTTCATCAGTAAATAAATAATGGCAGCATTAAGTGCAGAGTGGAACAAGAACTGAGATTGGATAACAGTAGGAAAGGCGTGTTGGACTGTAAAATATTAATGATCCTTATTACTCTCTGTGGTGTTGGTGGTGGTGACACACAAATTCTGTAATGCTTTATGACAGGAGTGGCCTTTTGTTGTGGACGAGATGCAGAAAAGCACAATAAAAAATGCTGAAAGACAGAGATTGGTAGATTACATTATTATTTACAAGGAAGTGCAGCGCATCCTTGTACCAAGCATGTATCTGTTACCATCTCCGCCATTCTTTCTGTGTCTGCTTCTCTTCTTCACATGACAACAACAGATTTTTATTCTCATCGTTTTTCATTATTAAAAAAAGTGTCATATTATGGAAATTAGTCACAAATAAGGAATAGAAAAAACAACAACAACCAAACTGATCATGAATTGTTTCACCTTACAAAAAGTGTTAAATGTTTAAAATACCATATGTGCATTTTTCTTTTATGAGAAACATGTAAATGAAGAAGAACTACTGACAAAGGAGCAAGCAAGCAAGAATAAATCAAATGTATGAAAAATGCCCAGTTTGGTCGGAGCATAGTCATTTATCCCGGCCGCCATGAATATCAGGCTCAGCCCTCGGTGCTAATTTGAAGGAGGCCTTTACATTTCATTGTGTCACAAGTAGTTTTGTCTTACGCGGCGGCGCCGGGTCCCGCTGGAGTCTGCAGATGCCAGCTGAAAGAGGGAAACACAATGTGGACAAGCCCCATGACAGAATAGGGCCCCTCTGAATTATCACCCCAATCCTCCCGGCTAATTAAAATTTTGCTTGTAACTTATGTCAGCCATTTAAGCGCTGACAATTCCCTAACCTCCCTCTCATTTTAATTTGTGGCACGTGTGCATAAATTGTTGCGAGGGGAGTGGCGAAAGATACCGGACAAAAACTGCATCTCATTTCCAGGCACTCTAAACGCTCGCGCTCTCCCCGGGAGGCTCTGCCCGAGTTTAAAGGTCCTCCACTCTGCTAAGGATGACTTGATTGATAAATGCCAGAGAGAATTTGTCAAAGCAACTAGACTGCCCCAGTGGGACGTCAATATGGTTCATTTAGACTCCCACCAGGCTCAGACAGCCTATCGCGGGGGAGATGCGGGACCACTAGGGAGCTGTGGCTTGAACCGGGACAGCCGCCGCCGCCGCCTGCCCGCCCGCCCGCCTGCGCGTCGGGCCACGACCAGAAATTAAATGGCTAACGCCCATATACGGGCATAACCTAGCAAAGAGCGTTTCACCCTGTGTGTGTGTGTGTGTGTGTGTGTGTGTGTGTGTGTGTGTGCGTGCGTGTGTGAGACAGAGGCGGCGCGTGTTTAACCGAGGCAAAGAAACAATTGCCCACTAGACGCGCGTGTGACTGCCAGACTGCATGAAAATGCATGTGTTTGTGCGTCCAGAGTGTTGAGGAGGTGGAGCGAGGGTGATCCAGGGTTCACCGTGTGATTGGCTTAGCTCAGCTGGAGGAGCTTTTAGTCCACTTTCCGCCAGCCTCTAGGACAGATGCACTGCCCTAAGCCATAATCTGTGTCTCCCCTTCAAATGACAAATGGCACAGTGTAGAATATTGCATTATATATTAAGTACCAGCAGTCAGTAAGTTATAGGATACTGTTGCTGCCTGCAGCATTTGTCACTATTTTTTTTTTTTTTTTTTTAAATCGGGATCCCCCCCATTAGCTGCCTCCAAGGTAGCGTCGACTCTTCTAGCTGTTGCAACACGCGCTGGGTTAAGGTAACAAAAACAAAATCATGTTCTACCGCACAGACATACACGCAATAGAAAAAAAACACAGAAAACAAACAAAAGAAAATCACTACTGACTAAGTCCTGAATAGTCAAGGTTGTTAAAGAAAGTGCTAGTGACCCAGAAAATATTTAAATTTGAATTTTATGATTTTTTTTTTTTTTTAAAACATACTTTGCTCACTAACATATTCCACGTTGCCCAGTTGCAGATTTTCACAATGCCTTCCTCTTTCTCTGGGTTTTGGCTTGTATGGCTGACCTGAGCAGCCGAATATTGTGATTATGTTTCTCTTTTTTGCAAGTAAACATAACGTTGTTACCCTGCACAGCACCTAATTTTGCAGATTCTGTTTTACAACAGTCACTTAGATCCAGACCTCTGTCCAGATCCATATGCCGTGTCCTTGATGATTACGAAAGCAAACATGTTTAAATATACCAACTGCAATATGAAAATGTAAATATAAAAAATATATAACATTTGCATTAAATTAAGGCGACAGCAGTGGCAGGATGTAAAATGAACACCCATCAAGCACCAACGGTGGGTAAAAAAAAAAAAATGAGTTTGGCATGTAAAGCAAAAACACAAACAAACTAGTGGTCAATGGAAAATATTGACTGTTTTATGGGCCAACTGGGTGAGAGTAATTTGACCCTTGCAGCGCACTGTATGTACGTGGTGTAGGGAGATGTCTTAGGTTACTGCCAATTGTTTCCCTTTGGTTTTAAGGCAAGATGTTGTGTGGCCAAGCAGCCAGTTCAAGACACGTTCCCAGCGTGAAGCCACCACTAGAGAAAAAGTACAATTTCATCTGCCCATAATTGTCAATGCTTACATTGGATTCCCATACTAAGAACAGGGTGCATAAAAAAAATATTGGGGGCGGGGGGGGTCAAACAAGGAATAATTAAAAAAAAAAAAAAAAAAAAAAAAAAAAAAAACTTGGCTAATGAAAATCATGATTGACATATGATCCAAAAAGTGAACTTTATACAATTGAATACAAATAAGACAACAGTTTAGTTCAGTGACGGTACAGAAACAAATTCTGACTATTTGTTACTGCTGGTCAGTTAATGCAAATATCCAATCAGTCACAGGTGCAACTTAAGGAATTCAAGCAGGTAGATGTGGTCAAGGCAACTACGTCAAGTATCACAATGGGGAAGAAAGGTTACTTGACTTGAATAACTTTAAATATGCCATAGCTGGTGGTGCCAGATGGGCTGCACTGAGTATTTCAAAAACTGTGTGACCTCCCACCATACTCACGCACGACTGTCTCCAGAGGTTACAGTAGAAGAGGGACAATGGCCAGACGGGTTTAAGTTTCAGAAAATCAACAGAGTTTGAAATAACTAACTTCTGAAAAACAATGTATGCAGAAGCCCATCTCCAAATTTGCCCCAACACCTTGTTGTGTTCACACCACAAAGAAGCAGTGTGACTGTAAAGTAAACATTACTAAGTGGTTGGAGGACTGAATCTGACTAAGGACCTGAACAATAGTTTTTTTTTTTTAGAGAACTGGAAGTAGCAGTGAAATCAAATACTGTGAATAATGTTGACTGTGTTTCATTACATGTTGGGGGAACTATTATCGCACTCGTAAATTTACACTCCTTTCATACCCATTAAACATCCATAACTGAGCCTCTTTAGAGGCCAAAGCAAAGGTCAAACTGTACTTTTTGGCTCACTAGTGGGTTCGTAAGCTTGAAAAAAAAAAATCAACTACTGGACAGAAAGATATTTGACAAAAAGTCAAAAATCATTGTAGCTGAATTTCCAATGTGTTAGCATTATCACAACTACCATCACTTTTTTTTTTTTTTTAGAGTGGAGGGTCAATATGCCTCCACATCTTCTAATGGGAACGATCAGTTGTACACGTCCTGTTTGGCGGCTTCGCTCCGGGGAGCAAAGTGTGCAGCACAGCGGCGACATGTGTGGTAGAGCGAGAGAGAGTGTGAGCACATGGAACGTGTGTGCTTGCATGTAAACAGTGGGGTTGGTAATCATAGTGTCTTGTCAAGGAAACAGACAGAGTAGCTTGTCAAGACCCAGGAAGGGGCCTGCGAGCTTCTGCTTGGTCGAAATCCATCTTTTAGCGGGCACAGTTAGCAGTTAGCAAACGCCTTTGCCGTATATTCAGCAAGCTAGTAGGCTACCAGTGCTTTGGACTATTTCTTTGGTGGCCCAAATGTGCTGCAAGCAAAATGTTCTTTGAACTGCAAAGCTAAAATGCAGCTGGTGGTTGCATTGCTAACACTGACATGCTTAATTAAGCCATCTACCTTTTGTTCACAGCAATTGTCATGAATGCTTACTGCTGTACTGTTAAAAGTATTGGGGTTTATTTTAAGACATGAATGAATAATCAGAAGTTATTTAGAATTCAAGTGATAATTTTTTTTTTTTCTCGTTTATCATTTTCTCTTCTCCAAATATACATAAATTACAACAAAGCCTTGTTTTTGGCAGGAAGTTAAAACCTTTTTTTTTTTTTTTAGAAGGCTGTAAACTCAGGGCTAAATATAATGTTTCTGTAACAGGTTGTGCATCTTTATGATCTGACAATGGGCATTATATTTGGATCAGAGTGTGATGTGAATTCTGACTAGCCAAATCTACCCTGCTACAAATTATCTTGGATTTGTCACTCATGACAGAAAGAGGCCAGAGCAACATTAAGGTAAAATTAGTGGCAGCACTTTTGTGAGAGTATCGTTGACTCACCATCACACTTTGGCTGTATACGGCCATAGGACAATAGAAAAAAAAGAACTGCAGTTTTAATTGTAGAAAATCACAAGCTTGAAAAAAGGACACTAACGTTTAAAGGAACCATTTATTACAGCACAAATTAAATACACATTCTTTGACATCCCTCATAACAGAAAGACAACATGATCTAAGTGGGAAAGCAACTCAATTTCTCTTGTTTTTTTCCCACCGGTCGACAGATACTGAACTGTGAGAAGTTGACAGAACAGATGAAAGGGTCTTCCATTCCGCCCAGCATAATTGTGTTTGCTGTCACATTGAGCTGAGCCACATTGTAATTATCACCATAAATGGTGCCTGTAGATCGTAATTGCTTTGTCTTTCAATTATTTTATCAGACTTCAGTAATTTACCTTTTCTGTTAAATATGCCAATTAGACAGTGTAATTATAGTTTGCACAGTATCACTTTTCACTCTCCCTGAAAACACAGTGTTTTATTCCGCTCTTATGAGAGAGCATGCATTTTAATTATGGCCATGCCGAATCAGATGTGCTTGATCTTGCAGTTTCGGGACTGCATTGTTTAAATTTCTTTTATTTTTCAGTTAATTGGTACAATTTTGTTTTCTTATCGACATAGAAAGTATTTGGGTAAAACACTAACATATAATCAGAAAGGTCCCTTATGTTAAGGCATAAAAACAAAAGGTTTTTACTGGGAAAAACATAAACCAGTTAGCATGTGACTGACTGAAAAACTTTGGGGGGGAAGTGTGTAAAACCCACGCCAAACCACGAGTCAATCCTATTACTAGGAAAGTGAAGAGTCCAGGACTGAGAGGAAGGATTTCAATGACTGAAAAGGTCGGTTGACAAACTTCAAGAGAAGAAAGGTGGAAAGGTAGAAAAAAAAAATACAGAGTTTGGATGGGAATAGAAATAAGGCAGCAGTTTTCATGAAGAAAGAGTTTTTTTTTGATTTTTAGGAATGCTCTAGAAATACAAAGTGTCAGCTAGCTTGATGAGTCCAAAACCAGAACTTGAAATTGTGATGTTAAATATTCTCAATTATACGCTAACAGACTTCTGTCTTCTGGAGGGAGTTGATGATGTTGTCACAGGTTTGGTAATGGAGAAGGACAGATGTTTGTAGAATGGTGATGCTCTTTGCAAAATGGATGGAAAAGGCTGAAGTCAATGCTTTCTGGGTGACACAGCAGTGCAGGGACTGGTACTGTTGGCTCACGGCAAACAGGTTGTACCTTTTTTTTGTGTGTGGAGTTTGTATGTTCTTCCTGTGTCTGCCTGGGTTCTTTCCAGGGACTTCAGCACCCTCCCACAGTCCAAAGACTAGCATGTGAGGTGAGCTGGGACCTCTATGTTGGCCATTGGTGTGAGTGTGAGTGTGAATGTTCATATAGAGAATGGAAGGATGCATTAATACTGTCTTCTAGAAGAACCCGGAACAGAGTGTGACTTAAATGAGCAAGGGTAGGACGCACAGGTGGACTGCATCATGTATAGATGATGTAATCTGAAGGAGGTCAGATCAGTAACTGCAAAGTACTAGTCGATGAGAGAGTAGCTGGACAACAGGGGATGGAGGTGCATTGAATTAACCTGGTGCTGAGGGAAATGAATGGGACAAACATAGAGGATGAAGTGATACAAGTTGCAAAAAGTGTTGTGTAGTTTTCCAGGAGGAGTTGCGACACGTTCTGGGTGTTCGGAACAACCTTCCAGATGACTGGATGGCAAATAATATGACCAGGGAGACAGGAAGATTAAAGATTGAATTTTTGAAGACTAAAGATTGGAAAGGCAGCCGGTTCCTCTTAATGCACCTGTGAAGGTAAGCAAGTGTCTAGGAGAGGCAGAAGTAGAATTTTAGACCAGGTCCATCAGCAAGATCTTTGAAAGTGAGAGGATGGGAGAGGTGTACTTGCCTCAATGTTTCAGAACACAGAGAATTGCAGCGGCTCCAGAGAATCAGTGGAGGATCAGCGTGGGGTGAGCCCAAGGACAGAGACTAGAAGAGAATCAGGGGCAAACAGTTTATAGTCCACGGAGATTCCTGTCGAACCTCGTCTGTCAGTCCGTCCATCAACAGAACGAACAAGAAGGGACTCAAGATGATCCTTGAGGCAGTGCCACCTCCACCTTGAACTCCTCTGTCACACCTACTGCACACTTCACGACTGTCTTGCAGCTCTCATGCATGCCCTTTAACCACTCTCAAATACTTCTCTGCCACTCCAGACGTCCTCACGCAATACTAGAGTTTGTCTCTTGGCACCCTGTCACTTTTTCTAACTGCAGGAGCACAATGGAGGTCCCTGAAACCTTCTCTCTTCTTTTAAATCAACAACCTGCACATAAATACTGCCTCTGTGATACTCCTTGGCATGAAACCATACTGTATAAACAAGAACTTCATTTAATTTCTCTGTAGTTGTGACAAATACGGAGGAATAAAGTCATCCGTCTTGTTTTTAAAAGTCGGTGCAAGCACAATTCCATTTCCTTTTACTCCCAAAGATCTTGTTGTACGACCTCAACCAAATCCCTTCTGCCACCTCTACGAGACATATTCTTCTTCAAGCAGGCACTTCAAGACCATCTGCTGGCCCGCTCTTCCTCCTCTTCAATGTAGTTAAGTATTGACCTTAGAAATCAGTGTAAATAACTCATATATATCTTAAATAAATCATAGTTTGAACTAGTAGTAGTACTAATAGTAGTATTTCTATAGTTAAATGTGATTAATCATGCTTTGATTTGCATATTTTAACCTCTATTATTTTTCCTATTTATGTCCATATTAATATGAAACAATTATTACCAGAGTGTTTAGTTGGGACACAAAGAAAGCACTTCCTGTTTGACATATTGTATTATTATTTAGGTTACACAGTAGATTTACTTATATATGCAGATCTACACAAGGTAGATTTTTTTTTGACTTGGTATCGTTTGCCATTCATACAAAGGCAAGAAAGTAAGATCAGATGAGAGGTAGACACGGCAAACCTGAGTACTGAGGATTCTGAATGGTGTAACCAGATCTGCACAGCACAGACAGTGGGATACAGAGTGAAACGGGGATGCCATGAAAAGATGTCAAACAAACACTTTGGGGGTGGTTTCTGCACACTTATTGACAATACCCTGACCAAGCAATTTAACATGCTAATGATGTGGTTCATTAGGGACCTTCAGCTGTTGTCTGTTTCAGAGTTCACAGTTTGGACAAAGGCCACGGAATTCAAAAGTCTTAATGTGTTCTTGAGAAAGGGCAACTGGTACAAGACAGAATTTATATTACTGTCATGAATGAGGATTAGCGAGGCTAAACTTCAAAAGACTTTTCATGTCAATCCAGATTCTAAATACAAAGATGTACACATTTGCATGAAAAACATTTACTCTGTCATAGCAGGAAGTAGTGTATGTAACAACAGATTTATTTTTTTTGTCTTTTGCTTTTTTGCTTTATGGGCTGAAAACAAAACTGTCACAGGAAAACTAAATTAAATAAAACATACTGTTTAGACTTTTCACAATAATGCAAATCAATCTGATGTGTTTTCCAAATAAAATCAGTCAATAAAAATATCAAAAATACAAAATGTGGTTTCATCCTACAGGAGAGTTTTTCCTGGCCACTGGGTTCAGTTGGTTTTCACCTGACTGACATTCAAGATAGGCTGTGAAAAGTGGCATTCACATCGTCTTTTACCTTTATTTCCACAGGTTGTGAAAATGCAGTGTTAATAATTGTGATATTTTGCAGGTACACAAGAACAAATGGAAATGAGACATAAAATGAAATTAGACCATATAACATATTTCAGTCCCAAGAGACAAATTAGCCTAGCCTTTTCTGTTCAGTCAATTACTGAGTCAGACAAGTTTGTTGACATCATCAGGAGACAGCCAAGTTGTTTTCATTGTTCACGGACATCCAGTGGTCCCCTGTGAGAGCGATGTTCTTCACTTGCTTGATTATGTTCCTCAACAGAGCCCTCTCATCTTAATACCAAGAGTGCATTCATGACACTAATCAAGGGTAGATTGTAGGTGGTAGGATTGGTATTTCCAATGCAGCCCAAATGATTTCTCTCACTCCATCCTCTTCTACTATGCTATTGGGCAGCAGTTTTTAGCTATTCAAGTAACCAATGCATTGGTTAACCTCTCATTTACAGGCCTTGTTCATCGCCCACGACTACCACACACCTGTAGTGTAGCATGACAAGGCACCGAAAGGTAATTTCAGTCAAATGTTTTTGCTTTGCGGAGATACGCCAAATCAAAGAGGTAATTAACCAGTGAGAACTTTGAAAAGGTTCACCATTTCGCATTGGCTTCCAGGTTACTTCCGCATTATGCGGCCCATAGAGCATGCGCACTGTCCCTCATGCCTCTGTAGCTCCCATGATGGAGCAGAATGCATCAGCCATTCAGAACGAGCTGAGACACTTCACTGACTCGCTTTGGGCTTGCACGCACAATAATGGAATAAAGTCTTCAGGAGATTTTCCAACCTTTACAAAATGTTTTGGAAGATTAAAAGTGCAGGACCCAAAAATATACAATTGAAAGGTCAGAGGCATCCTGTCAACCGTTTTACAGGTGTTTATTTTTGTATTGCGGGTTTGTGAAAAAGGCTTTTTTGGCTGCATTGGATTTTGGCTGCAGTACCTCGAGTGGCCTCTAGAAAAAATTGCGTCTTCCAGTTGTAATTATAGATCCATGGGTTACGGGTCAGCCAACACCGGATGCATATG
The DNA here is from genome assembly GCF_046127955.1 of Nelusetta ayraudi. Taxonomy (NCBI): domain Eukaryota; kingdom Metazoa; phylum Chordata; class Actinopteri; order Tetraodontiformes; family Monacanthidae; genus Nelusetta; species Nelusetta ayraudi. Next base: position 3,772,923 of record NW_027466142.1, read on the forward strand.
AAAAGTTAATTGAAGTCATTTTTTTAACATGTTAAAAATTTGAAATTAAATAGAAAAATTAACTCGTCCTTTCAAAACCATGCTTAGAGAGAAGAAGACTTCCTGCACACACATGCATGTGCGCACGCACACACACACACACACACACACACACACACACACACACACACACACACACACACACAAACAAACAATCACATACACACCAACAAACACATGCACACACACAAACAAATTCCCAGGAGCAGCCGTCCTGCTGAGATGCTCAGACACTCTTGATTTGTCCATTCATTGCCTGAACAGATCTTCTCAGATATGATGACCAGAATTTTTTTTTTTAAATGTCAGCCAGTTGCCATTGTTTGGGTGACTTTATTCCTCTTATTGCTGCTCTGTTTTGCCGGAAGTTGATGTCGTAAAGAACAAAGATTTACTGGTATGCTCTATACATTGGTCCGCCAGCACAAGAGTCTATAAGAACTGTTCAGGCCTCCCATTATATTTCTAATTTACATGGACAAGTGCTCAAGGCAAAGCCAGTGTGAGGAGTTTGTCTGGCTTTAGGGCCATCACGATTGCGTTTAAAAGATGATATTGTCCTTTATTGGTGCTATGTTATATTTTGCCATGATTAATATAACATTTCTGCCCCAAGTCCGATTGTTCAAATATGTCAGGATCTTGCTCATAAGTAATGGGAAGATAGACCAAGAAATGGACAGGCAATTTGATATGGTCAGCTCCACTTGAGGTACCACTGTAAACACCGTAAACTGTAAGATCTGCTCCTCCTTGGTGTCAATACTTGAATCATTGTGGCTATTTTTGAGTCATTTAATTCACATGTCTCAAAATTGCATTTAGACCTGGTTATATCTTGCTTATTGTTGAAACACCCTGAATGCATGGGTATGACCAACTGGGGATAAGAAATAGAGCATTGTAAGACAATGTCCACTACAAGAGTAAGGAGCTTCCAGATGCAGGCCAGGATAAGTGGCCCTGGTATATTGGTTGCACAAAATAATGATCAAAGTGTGACGCGTGATCTTCAGTGGCAAAACATATACAAAGTGGCTACTGAGATTAAAGATTCACAAGCAGTTATTTGATTTGTATCTAATTTATTTCCGCACTCCACCCACTCGATCTTTCAGTCTGTGTGCATGAATGTAAACTTTTTTCCGACACATACATTTATGTCATCTGTGCCACTTGGTAGGAGATAACACTAAGGGTGTTTGTCCACTAGCACCTACTTGGCTCGGGTTGTGTGCAACTTGGTACCAGCCAAGCTGAGTTTACTGTAGCGAAAGCGGGCCAAAATTGTCTTGATGTTTGAATGCCCTCCATGTCCCCAGACTCATATCTTTTACTCTTTAAAATTAAAAAAAAAAAATACAATGATTTTTAAATCATTTAAATCGCTCTCATAAGTGAATCTCAAGAGGCTGCGAACCCAAAACACAAGCAGAACTTGGAATTATCATTGATGGCTAATAATTATCTATGACGGAACAACATTACTTACTTTTGGTAGCCTAAAGTAAAGACAAGGTTGCTTGATGTCAATATACATTCACTGTCCTCAAACGTTTTCAAAGATATTGCTGTTGCCGAGTCGAGGCCGTCACTCTCCATATTGCTCGCACCACCATGTCGACCACTTCGCTTTTCTTTTTTCAAATAGAACAAAAAGTCTCCTGACACTGTTTGGTTGTACGCCGATCCCCATGAGTGGTGGCCATCAGCTCCGAAACCTGGAAGACTATTTCACTGAGTGTCGCTCCGTCCAGCTCCCTTTGAGCATTGGTCTTCAAGCACTAAAACGCCTGCAGCTCTTCATTTGTCTAAGGCAACGTGTTATGAGCATTTAGGTTTTCAATATCTGAAAGTGTAAAATTCTACAAGTGGGGCATTTAAAAATTGGCCATTCTGGTTGACTCGCTCCCATGTTTCGTCAAACCCACTGTCCAATCAGTGCCCTGCTCTCGGTTGACGTCACATTTTGTGCCCCTGCTCCACTCGGCTTGCTTGGAACCCCAGCCGACCAGTGGTACTTGTTTGTAACAATAAGTACCAGTTAGTACCTATAGTTGAAATGCTTACAATCTGACCCGAGGCAAGTAGGTGCTGGTGGGAAAACGCCCTCATTCAGACACTTGAAGCATTTAAAACAAATCCACCTGAGTTTGCCTGACTGGTCTTAGTCTTGGTTTTAGGCACAGAACTAATGGAAGAATTTCTGGGTTCTTGAACGCCAATGGTTTCTCAAGGCGGTTGGGAAGTGTTGATGATGAAGAATGACAAGAAACAAAAATGGATGCACAAATGGACCGATGAATGGCTTGGTGGCTTGCAGTGCATAGCAAAACACATTTTTTTGCCGTGGCACAAATTTCTTTACTACTTCTGTTTTCCTTTTAGCAGTTGCCATTATTTGTATTCTTGGTTTTGATAGAATTGTGAGATGTTTTAATGGTTCAAATTGTTACAATTTGTCTTGTCTCAGTGTATTTACTATTTACTTTGAAAAGAAAATTAACAAAATTCTAAAAAAAATTAAAAACAATAGAATAAAAACAAGTACCACATAACCATTAACTGATTAGATCTAAATCATAGTTGCATCAGAGGATGTGGATACATGACTACAAGGAGAAGAGGCAAACAAACCCAGAAAAGTGGAGAAAATTTGTTGAATTAGTGTCAAGAATTGTGCACGTTTTGTAATTCCTTTAATTGTACATTGGCCATTGAGGCTGCGGTTAGACACACTTTTTTATTTATTTTCTCTATTTTACCAGCACCACCATTCTACAAAAGCTCACTTTTTCCAAACATAATATTTTCCATAGTTGCGCAAAACCTACGTAGCATGTCCCCCCCCCCCCCCCCCCCCCTCCCCATAATATTAGGAGTGTGATTACTGTTAAAATGGCTGTTACTCTTGTTGTGAATAAAGCCAAGAAAGACTTTGTTCTCATCTGGTTTGGTTACCCTACTTAATATCTGGCTGGACGCTAAGGGCAAAAGTCACATAAGCTGAACACTTTTGATGTCAGAGTTAATTTGGCAAACCTGTTTCCGGGAAACATATGAATAAAATAAAAACACATCTCAAGTACGCATGTTAAGGTGAATGCAAATTATGTTGTTGCCATACGTTTTTGAACATGAAATTTTTCATAATTAAATTCAAACTTTCTAGTCATAACTTGTGAATCTTCATTTAAGTGGGAGCTGAAGAAAATACAATATTTTCCTTTGGTGGGCACACAGCAGTGTTGTGCTTGTAGTTTACGTTGTGCCCCTTATGTGTGATGAAATGTGCTTGCAGCCATGGCCTGAGGCTACAGCTGCCCTAGAGTAAAAGAAAGATGGGCTGCCACCATCATGTTTAACCACCCCTGACACATCATCGCTCTTATTGTGCCTCTCAATCTGCGCATGTGTGCGCACGCACACATACACACACAGAGGGGAGGAAGAAAGAGAGAGATAACAGAGTTCTGGGCAGCAGTACTGGTGCACCATCTGTCAGCCTGGTGTCAAGTGGCCCTTGTCTCCAGTGATTATAAGAGCTCCTGCTGCCTCAGGTGGTCCATGGACCAGCTCGCCCATCTAGAGACACCAGGCCAGGCCATATGGTCTGTGGGGCACAAGGGGGCACCCAGGGGAGGCAACTCCCCTTCCTACTGGACAGCACAGACAGCAGTCACAAGCCTACGCTGGCGGTTGTCTGCTAAAATGTCCCTCTCTGGCCTGATGACAGTGAAGGGCTGAAAAGGGTATCATTCAGAGCTTTCGACAAAAACTTCACCAAAGTGGATGAAAGAAGCGCAAGGTACAAAAAAAAAAAAAAGGAAGAAAAAGTTGATATTCTTGCTATAATGTGAATGTGCAGGGGCATCAAGGAGAGGTAGGTGCGCATCACTTATGTTCTTGCTATCGCAGAAACTAAACTGAGTTATAGAATAGAAGATCACAACTGAGGTTTCCATTGGCAAGCAATAAAGCCTGCAGCCACAAAAAAAACATTCAGTCGTGTATGTATCTGTACACACACACACACACACACACACACATGTATGGTCATGTATTGGCTATCTCAAACAAAGCTTTTGCTAAACTGTGCACATAACAGCAACTCTTTTACGTGATACACAGAGAGTAAAATTGAACTAAAATTGAAGGTGTTATGCATTTGTGGAAGCTGCAATGTTTCTATTTGTATAAGGCTTTAAAGGCCTGTGAAGCAATATTAAGATTGTATGTGTTGCATGTTTAGTTCTGCATCCTTGTCTTTTTTTTTTCAAACACTATGATCTAAATATATCCTTTCTGCCTTTAATGACGTTTTTTTTTTAATTTAAAGGGACAAATACTAAAATACTGATGCATTGTAAAACTAAAACTAATACACGATCACAACCACTGCACTTGCTTAACACTAAAACTGAAACAACCAAAGAAACAAAATAATCTTTCACTAGTTAATTTAAATTACTATTGAGACTCATTTGTCTTTCGGTAAATAATGTTGCATAAATAGCACAAGTCCTGATATAATAGATG
>NW_027466142.1:3782500-3872500 GCF_046127955.1 Nelusetta ayraudi
CGGCCTGAGTCCGCGAGTGATCCGAGTGTGGTTCCAGAACAAGAGGTGCAAAGACAAGAAGAGGAGCCTGCTGATTAAGCAGCTGCAGCAGCAACAGCCCAACGACAAAACGGTACGAGGGGTCACCGAACACCGACTGAGGGAAGAGTTTTCTGAGCGGAGTGAAGCAACCTGCAGCAAATAGTAATAATAATAATAATAATAATAATAATAATAATAATAATAATAATAATGATAATAACAATAGTAATAACAACAATAATAATAATAATAATAATAATAATAATAATAATAATAATAATAATAATAATAGTAGTAGTAGTAGTCAGGGCAATTTTACATTCGAACTACCCTGTTTATATCATTTTTGAGGTGCGCGCACATGTAATTGCGATTGATTTAGAGCCATTTCATTGGATTTTGTTTTGTTTTGTTTTGTTTTTTGGGGTGGGTGGGTGGGAGGAGGGGGGGGGGGGGGTGGGTTACGGAGGACACGACGCGGACACGAGTCGCCAGTGCGCCCACACACCTGCTGAAAAGATTTGTTGATCTTGACCGCAGACATCCTCTTGCAGAACATTCAGGGGATGACGGGCACCCCGATGGTGGCGGCGAGTCCGGAGAGGCACGACGGCGGCATCCAGGCGACCCCGGTGGAGGTGCAGAGCTACCAGCCGCCCTGGAAGGTCCTCAGCGACTTCGCCCTGCAGAGCGACATCGACCAGCCGCCTTTTCAACAGCTGGTTCGTATTATTATTATTATTATTATTATTATTATTATTATTATTATTACACAGCAGATTTACAGAAGCAAGGATGTTCCAGGCGTTAATTGGGTTCGCGCTCGGCTCTTAAATCAAATTCTACGCTCAGGAAACTAATTCATAATTTCCGCATTTTGCCCCCCCCCCCCCCCCCAAAAAAAAAAAAAAAAAACCTGGTTTGCTCATAGGAGATATGCGAAATGGGCCGGTATAGAAATTACGATCAGTTGAAAATTCATGTTCTGGTATTTGAGTCGGAACTGCTACAGAGACGGTTCGACCAATTTTCTTTCCCCCCCAATGTCCCAAATCGGCTCCCATATTAAAAGTGACGTGGTCGTTGGGTAGATGAACGCATCGTTTGTTCATTGCATCACTATTATTATTTTCACATAAAAGATGCATCATCTTTCTAATCTATAGTGTCTTTTCATCAGTTACTCTTAGACACGTGTGTCCGACTTAGAATTAGACTTACATGTACCTGAATGCTGTTATTTCAGACTCAAGACACTCATTTTAAGAGAAGTAACTGATAGCTGGTCATGACCTCACACCCAACGACACTGACGCGAGTGGAGAGATTCCTCATCTAGCCTTCCCGATCTCCTGTGAACCAAACATTTACAAGACAAAATTATTATTATTATTATTATTATTATTATTATTATTATTATTATTATTACAGTATGTAGGGTAATTTGTAATGATCGGCTAATAGTGACTATATGACAGTAATTTATTATTTTTTATTTATGTTCTTATCCACGACGCGTCAGACATCTGCTCTTTTTGCTTGTTTTACAACACTGTTATTATTATTATTATTATTATTATTATTATTATTATTATTATTATTATTACGCTGTTGATTTTCCGCCAGTGTTGTTTTCACCCCACTAACTCCGCACTCGTGCCGCCCGCTGTGTCCCTCAGGTCAGCTTCTCTGAAGGAGGACCGGGTTCGAACTCGACGGGAAGCGAAGTAGCGTCCATGTCGTCCCAGCTTCCAGACACCCCCAACAGTATGGTCTCCAGCCCCATCGAGGCCTAGAGCGGAAATCGCACTGGCGGATGAACTGAACACGCTGTTGCCGCCGCCCCTGTTTCACCTTCAGCTTCCCGTCGAACTGCACCAAACTACCGCCTTCCCTCCCCCAGCCAACCCTCCCCTCCTTCGCCCCCCCCCCCCCACCCCCGGTCGTATTTTTTTACACTGTGAAGACAATCATGGAATTTTCTACCAGACACCACCGCCCCCGCCCCCATATTCTCATTTCCACGTGGATACGGTCAGTAGCGTCACCGTGGCCGGAGCGGCCGCGCAGGTCTGGCAACTATTCAGGATCCCGACTCCATTCCCCCCCCCGCCCCCCCGAAAAAAAAAAAGAAAAAGAAAAAAAAAAGAAAAGAAAAAGAGGATGAAAAAAAAAAAAGAGGAATCAGTCCGTGTGGAAGATACCTGCGAACAGCTGTGCGCTCGGCCACTTTCGAACCGGTTATTTATTATTGCTTTTATTCTGATACGTACACCTCATCATGCAATATTACTATCTGGAGTGGAAAAGCACTGCTTCTCTTCATTCATTTTTTTTTTTTTTTTTTTTTGATCACACAGTTTCCTGCATAATCCCCCCCCCCCCCCCCCCCCCCTCCAAGTTCTGAAGCATTTGCAACAAGGTATACCTCTATTTTTGCCACAAGCTTCGTGGGACTATTGTGTGAGTTCTTGTTGTCCGAATTTTTTTTTTTTTCATCCAAAAAAGATGTGTATGATTAATAATAAAAAATACAACTATTTCATCTCTGCGGAAAGAAAACGTTTGTTTGTTCCCCGTGCGTGACAGGAAAACATAAATGACGACAAATTTGCCATTTTTTGTGCAACTTTCGTAATTGAAGTAAAACAGAAAACAAAACAGACTTGACGTTTCTTTTTCTGGATGGCCTCTTGTTAAGCGTTCTGTCTGTCTCCATATATGTTTGCATAATCTAAATTGCGAATTGTGTCATTATTTGGACCATCTGGGTCGATGGCTATTTCGTGACGCTCTCGATGTCGCTGCTTTTTTTTTTTTTTTTTTTTTTTTTTTCTTTTTCTTTTAACGCAGTCTCGCATGAGTCAAAGCTGCTTTTCAGAGCAAACTCTCAAGGACCAACACTAACTGCTTCCCGAAGAAAGAAAGAAAAAAAAAAAAGGCCCTGCAACTCTTAAAATACAACTTCATTCCAGGAACGACACGATTGAAATTGTGATTGATCACCACAGACAACCAAAGTTCTGAGAGGGAAAGTCACGCGCGACAATGTCAGTGACTCCTAGCATTGCGCGAGGAGATTCACACACAAGGTAAGTGCATTTCAGTTTCTCTATGCCTCTTTATGAATCATCAAATGTCTGTTTCACAAAACCTCCGTCCGTTAAATGCGAATTCTCCATCTTCCGATGCCTTGACTTATGATTCTGTGTATTAAGAGATAAAACTCATTATTTCCCTTAGACGTGAAACACTAAGTTTGGGGTTAATAGTCAAAGATGATCAACATTCCTTGTGATTCCTTCAAGTCTGTTTTTCCTCATATTTATAAAAAGTAGTTATTTCACTGTAACTCTAAAATGGGAGAGAGAGAGAGAGAGAGAGAGAGAGAGAGAGAGAGAGAGAGAGAGAGAGAGAGAGAGAGAGAGAGAGAGAGAGAGAGAGAGTCCTTTCATAATTGGTCTTTCTCTGTATAGAATCCAGGAATTCAAGAATCCGACGTTCTGTCAAAAAACATGCGCACTGCTTGAGGGTAATTAGCTAAATTGCACTTTAACTGCCCCATGCCTCATTCTTTAATAGGAGACTGTATATGACATGCAAAACGTTTTCCACGCAACACATTCAAAGGGAAAATCATTACGTTGTTTTTGTAAAATAATTACACCCTCTTGATGTTGTTGGCTTTCTCTTGTATATGTAACAATTTTTTTTATTTTATTGTTATTATTATTATTATTATTTTACAATGAAGCCATGTGATTTTTTTTAAAGCCTTTTGACAGCAGGATTTGTTAATATATTGATGTATTAGCCAAGTAAAACCTTTTCAACTGTTTTTATTGTGACAAAAAAATGTATTGGCAGACAATACATTGTTAAGCATTGCCAGTGTTTGCTAAATTAAAGACGAGATACAAGTTCAGAGCAGCTTTTCAATGAGCAAAAGGGGACACGCAGCTCAACAGGAAAGGCATAAAACATCAAACATGTAGCTTCTTCATCGTAGCAGTGCATTACACCCAGCCTTTCAGACGCTGGCAAGTCAGCCGTGCAGCAGAAAGTGTGCAGTTAACGTGCAGTTTACCTGATGTTCACTCAAGCTGCAAGCAGCACGACGGGACTCTATTATCTCCTCTCTTTTTCTACCTGGTTTCTTCTTGTGGACTTTGGGCATGGCGAGCACTTATTTGGCTCGCTGCTCTCTTCACTCAGTTAAAAGACAGAGGGTGGGTTTTGCATATATGAAATTGTCCGGAGTGAAAAAGTGATTTATGAATCTAAATCCACAATGCGGTCACCTCACGGATTGTTCTTATGCTAGCTTCTCCGATACGGAGTTTTTTTTTTTTTTTTTTTTTTTGCCATGGCCCTTCAAAGTAGTTGTAGACACTCAAGTTATTTTTTTATATCGATTGATCGATCAGGGCCCTTCGTCAAAAACTAACTTCACTGGGTCACTTGGGGGGCGGAAGTGATCCAACTTATTCCGGATGCAATTCAAAAAGTAGCTAATGGTTGTTCATATGCATAGTTGCCATAACCGCTAATCTTTGGTCCACTTCCTGATGTGGTGTTACACACAAACAAGTGAACAGCTTGCTGCAGCGACAGCCCAACAGTCGGCAATGCCGGCAAAGTACGAGCAGTGGAACTGTGAGAGATGCTGACGCAGAATTAAGCTAAGCTAATAAATAAACAAGAGAAAAATGGCATCTGTGGTCATAATTGGCTCCTCATGCAGACATTAGCGAAGGCGACGTGCTCTTGGGACTCTTTGCCGTCGTCGTGTTTCAGCTGACGACATTCACAGTGTAAGGAAAAAAGGACACAACAAAACCCAATATGTTTGCTCACTATGTTGCCTGTGCTTTTGGTTGGTATCACTGAAAAACATCATCACGCACCGTAAGCAGGAGAAAAGTCCAGATAGATATTTTTAAATCTGTCCTCTTCTCACATTTTGCTATGAAGGATATAAACCTGCAACATATGGGACGGTTCCCAAATGGTTGCACACTGTTAGCGCTCGCTTTAACGGTGCAGCTATTGTGTTGCAAATTTTGACACATTTGCAACACATACAATTTAAATGTTTAAAAAAAATGTTTTTGATAAATACCTTTTTAGATAAAAAAATAATAATAATAATAAAGAAATGTGCATCTCCTCCACTGCCACTGCCCTGTAAAAGCATTGAACAACATTCTGGTAGATGTCCAGGATATTTAATATTGACCAAGCGGTGGAAGAACATGGATGGATGGATATTTTGGTCATGCTCTGTGAGTTCATAAATACAGGTTTAAATCTATTACTTTCATTGGGATATTGCTGATATCTACATTAAAATCAAGAAGACCTTTTATGAACAAAGGTCTTCATTTTTGCGAGAGTGAATGGGTGGCGTATTATCGACAGTATGTATTGGCTTCCTTTATATAGTGACCCGGTTGCCAGTTGGGCTCTTTGCTCATGTCACTCCTCCTCATACAGTCAAACCTCTTCCTTTGCCTGCATTGTGAATCACCATCTCATTTTCAGACAGACAACACAACACGTGCTGTCAATGACTAGAATATAACTTTTTTGTTCTTCTTCTTCCTCTGTCAAACACCTATGAGATGCATTTTAAGAGACGTATTAACGTCGGCATCGTTGATCACAGGGCGAAACATTCACTTGGGTTTGATGATGGGGTTGGAAGTGGCTCTTGTGTCCTGTTGTGACCTTTCCCTCATGCTGTATGCCTTTGGAGTGAACTTCATTACACTTGAACAAGCCAACTAGCTCTGCGCGTAATACATCATGTCTGCAAAATGCCTTTGCAATGGTACAGTGTTCGAAAGGGGCGTTGCTGAGATGTTTGTCACCACGTCTGACTGAATGGATTGAAGATGGTTTTGATGAGGATTGGCTTCGTGTTTGGCCCTTTTTTTTTTCTCTCTCTCTCTGTGTTGTCTTCGCCTCCACTTCCCGGCATCATTGGGAAGTTGAGGGACGCAGACGCTAGATTAAGGTCCCAGTTTTACGTGTCTCAGTTAAATGTACCAATTTTCTTTTTTGCACAAACAAAACTGATTAGTTTTCTTTATTTTATCTTTTTGAAACTGGAGCTTCTGTTCATCCCAAACCCGATTGAACCGTCTTCAGTTCATCGTTTTAAACATGGGTTTATATAATTACATTATCTACAACTTCTTGCATTCAGGGTAGCAAATATATCCAGCGATTGTGTATTTAGAATTAGCTGTCAGTTCTGTTTGAAATCAAGATTGTAACTACAAAGGATCATAAGCAGGTCGCTGAAAAATACTGAATAGTATGATATATTACTCATTACAACACTTTTAAACAGTCTTATACAAAAATAATACTGTTTTCAGTTTGTATGGATTTTTTTTTTATTTATTTTTTTTTTACAACATTAGGAGTTTAACATTATAATTTCATAATGTTAATAATGTGCAAGATTTAAGTTACAACAGATTCTTAGCTCTGCTCCATTCTGTGACGTAACCAATATTTTTTCGGAGGTGTTTGTCACCCTAAACCTTTTAAACATGCAGGCAGGGCTACTCCTGCTAAGTGATTCCCCTGTTGGGATTTCGTGTGTATTTAGTAATACAGAGAGAGAAGTAACACATTTGCAGAAAGTAGTGTAATTAAGCTGTCAAGCGCTGATCTCTCATTTTTCTACCAGACTGCTGGTGGCACAGTGCTCGGTGACAGAATCGCTGCTCTTCACAAGGAGTCGCGGTGGAAATGCCGCACGGACTGACATTCTAATAGTCAGGTGCCAAATAATACATGTTCATAGTCTGTATTTACAAATAATACAACATGAGTTTGCCGACGACATGGTTCCTGTGCATATTAACTGGTCATTAAAACATATATTACGCTGTGATCACTTGAAAAATAGTGCTTCCATTTGTGCCTTGCAGCAACATTTGGAATTGCTTTTTTATTTTTTGTTTTATGCGGATAATACAGGAAGTACTATTTCAATGGCAACTCACTGGAAATTTCTTTTGGATTTTGCAAACTAAATACTGGCAGCAGGAATGAACATTTCTTATTTTTTATCTATATATTTTTTTGCCTTTTTTTTATTATTATTTTTTTAGATTTAAGATTTCTTAAGTCACTCCCTTAGCTTAGCAAGTCTTTTTTTTCTCTCTCTCCTCTTAACAGACAGGACAAGGGGAGAGAAAAAAAACAAGTCCTTCCTTGGATGTGTACGTCTCTTCCATAACCTTGTCAGCTCTAAATACAGTTCCAGTGTCAGACAAAACTTGAGTGTATGTTGCTGATTTCCTTTATTTCAAGCTTTAACTGCAACTCAAGGCACTACTGCATATGTCTCTCTTCTCTCTTTTGGTCTCTTTAATCCGTGAAAATGCACAAAGCAGTATTGCAGAGTTCCATCAGCAGATGCAGAGGCTCATGTGACTGTGGCTTACCATGAAAATTATCTATTGATTGCACTGTTTAAACTAGACAGCCCCCACCCCCCCACCCCCCCATAAACCAAATTTGGACACAACAGTAGGTAGTCACCAACAATCAGATCTTGGCAGACCTGCACAGTCAGCTAGTTCAAATCAAAATCAATGTCCCCGCTGTGACATGTTTTGAACCTTACTGTTTATTATGATGCATGTGTGAATTGCAGGTTGTTGTGTCATTAAGGGGGTGGAAACATCGCGATTCTATGGGCCCGGCAGTCGCCTGGCGCTTCAGAGGATACTATTAAACATCTCTGCTTAATATGGGACGTATGGGAGGTGGGAGGGGGGCGCAAAACTGATTTTTGGGGATAGGGTGCAAAATTGTTAGCTGCAGCCGTGCATGCAGAACAACAATATTTTTTAAAACCTATATTTCATTCTGTAGAATAGCCACTTTTCAAATGTTATCTTGAATACATTTGGGAGAAAAAGAAATGCAAATCTATTACTTTTTATTTGTGTTGACCAAGTTCGAAATATTTCCGGCATCCAAGGGTTTCCTTGTCGTCTTTTAGGGCAAATATTTACCTGAGTACCTAAAAATAACAAGTATGAGGGCAAAACTGGTCCTAAATGAGAACATTTGAAAGTGGACACGTTGTTGTAGTTGGTTGAGTGATTGTTGTTTTGCATTCATATTTTATGAGAAGAAAATTGATAAAGACTAAAAAAAAAAAAAAGGATAAATAATAAAACATTGATGCAAGTCATTTGCATGCAGTCTATCAGTGACCTACCGGTGGGTGGTTTTGTCAGGATGTCCATCACTGCCGTTGAAATAGTTGAGCTATATATGGAATGGCTATATAGGAATATTAATATTGATTGGACGAATACAATGAATGTACTATAGATAAACTAATATAACAGGTCACATTATTACATTTTATGTTACAGAAATATCATAAAGTAAACACACAGCTTTTGCTTTGGAATTAATCTAGTCAAATACTTACATAATTGTGTAAGTATTTTTGTAATTATGTATTTTTTTTCCAACAATATCAATATATTAATACCCTGCCTGTTGAAATATTAAACCTGCTGTACTAAAACAACAATGTTTTCAACACAAAGGAGCAGTTAACACTAATTTCAATAAATGAGGATTTTCCAGCCAATACTTGAAAAAGTCAATAATAGCTACTTACTAATCTGCTGGGAAACCTGAGCACAAGAGACAGCAGGACAAAATGTCTGTCGACATGGGTGGCGGTATTTGGGATCACAAAAAAACATGTGCAACTCATCCTTGAATCCCATTCATGTCGTAGACAATCACAAAATCTGTTCACTCAAGTGACTATTATGCACAGAAGGGGTTTAAGTTTCAAGTTTGAAAAAAAAAAAAGACTAAACCCAAAGACGTCGCTTTGTTCATGGTTTTGTTGCTCTACAAATGAGGTGGCATTTGTATTTGGTGGTATTTTGTATTTTAAAAAGCCTGTATTGAGATTTACTGTGGCTGTGGCTCAGTCGGTCCAACGGGCCGCCGGTTCGAGTCCTGGCTCCAACTGTCAACTCCAACTCTAAATAGATCCCAATGGGTCTGGCAGTGCCGTGCGTGGCAGTAGCTACCCATTGTTGTGTGAGCGTGCGTGTGAGTGCTGCATAACTGCAGTCCGTTTAGCGTTTTGCTGAGTGGTTATCTCCTCGTGATTTCGCCAGGTGAACACTAACAAGTTTTGACATGAAAATATTGACAACCTTTTGGGGAAGGAAGAGGGAGGAGTCACAGGGAATTTGTGATTTAAACGCTACATTCTTTGCACGCAAGTGTACATTGTTGTGTACCAATAATTGCTTATGAAAGTTGAACATGACATGGCATAGTATTAAAATCACAACCCAAAAACAGGCCTTTTAACCATTTAGACAAACAACAACAACAACAACAACATCAACCTGGCTTGACATGGCACATGTGTTTGTAATGGTGAAAACTAAATGTGTTTGTATTTAGTGCTACGGTGTGATCGGATACATAGGAGGTCATTAGCACCGCACACATCCAAAATCTTTGGAGAGCAAATGACATGAAACTCATTAAATGCTGTATATTTCACTATTTGATTATTTGATTGTCTTCCAAAAGGCCCAACAAACTATAGTTGTGGTTATATGATGAATAATACAACATTTGCAATAAAACTACAATGAATTATTGAATATAAAATGCTTTATAATGTGTCACTATTTGCTTTTTTCCCATCTCACCTTTTCTCGTGTTGTGAAGTTTGCTTTTAAATTTTACAACTTGGCTACAATATATTGCTAAATATGGACACACTTTCAAACTGCACTAGAAATTTGAATTCTTTAAAAAAAAAAAAAAAAGAAAGAGAGAGAGAGAGAAAGAAAAGAGGACGGAAGCAAGAAAGTAGAAAGTAGCTGTTTATTAAATTAAAGTGTTTTTTTTTATTTAACGTTTTTAAATCTATGTTTCATTAATTGAAGATTGGTTTAAGCGACTGATAATACAAAGAGCGGCTGCAGTCTTTACTATTGTCACTGACAAGCCAGACTCATTCACTTGCTTCACTAAACTGGCTGTCACAAGTGTGGGATTGACTTAAGAATGAGATGAATTACTTTGAAAGAACCTCCATGGCCTCACGCCATCCTACATCAAAGATTTAATCACATTTCAAATCACCAGCGCCGCCTTTGTGCTTCAAGCAACCTCTTGCCACCTCTCCGACTACTGAATCTTACTGAATTCTACTGAATCTCTGCTGCATTCTCAGCTTGTCCTCCTCAGACATGTCGTAACTCAGTTAAAGAGCTTTGGTTAATTCTCTCATGGCGAGTCAACAGTTTATTACAAGGCTACATGGGGAGATTGGCAAACAAGCTACAGCTACACCCACAGCCAATTTGGGGCAGGCATAGCGTGTCTTTGCACTGTGCGAGGAAGCTGGAGGACCCGGGGAGAACCCACACAGGCTAACCCACAACCTTCCTGCTTGGAAGGCGGCAGTGCGAACCACTGCACCAGGCTTCTGACACTCATTTCATACATTTTTTAATTGTCTCTTGATTCTGTGTTTTATTTAATGTCTCACGCTGTGCTGTATACCACATGACGATTTCTGTGTTCTGTTTTCACTTCAAACATTTTATCATGTTAGTTTGTTAATTGGATTGATTTGATTTTCGTAATTTTGTAAAGCAACACCTGCAAAAAATACAGCCTAAACGCATCATCTGTTATTATCCTTCATCATTTAATTTGCTATGTATGCTGTTGAACGTGCAGCATCTATTCATCAGTATGAACGTGGTAGTCTTCACGTTTTGCAGCAGCTGCTCAGAAAGTGCACCAGGGTCCACAGCTCCTCCTCAAGACTCAGAAGATCCAAGATGGCAGCAAAAGTGTGAATCCGTGATGCTGGAGGTTGAACGTCCAGCACCTGAGTCGGAAAAAAAGGAGGATCAACTTACCCCCTTTTCTCGCATGACTGTGAAAACCAAGGGCAGGTGGCAGTGCTAAAAAACAAATCAGGTATTGCTTTAAAGCTCTCCAAGTGATGGTGGTGTCTACTAATCTTCATCTCTGCCACTATTAAAACCTCTCTCCGTGTGGAAACAACGATGCACTTGGCTTCAAAGCACTCAGACAGGCACAACACCTGAGAGTTTTGACCTTACTTGTTTTGAGTGGCACGGTGTGTGTTTTGAGGGTCACAATTGAAATTGGCACAACAATAGTAAAAATCAAAATAAGCTTGACAGGATCATTGGCTTTTCAAATGACTGAAAAGGCTCTTACACGGTATACATATCCAGGCAGGAAATTGATTCTGGCCTCTATCACTTACAGTGGCACAATAAGGTTGACTTTGGGCATTTTGTTTTGTTTTTTTAGCGTTGCTGTTTTAGCGCATCTTTCAAAGCCTTATCATTCAGTTTAGATCATTAAGGTAACATATGAGCATTTTTACATTTGTTCATGACTGTTTTAATTGGCTGAATATCCACTAATTAAAATATTTGAGGAAACAAAGACAAGAGAAGATGTTTTTTTTTATATGCACACACAAAACAATGTCTCTTGGATAAATCTTTGATGTAAAAGAGTTATTGCATATGATGACGTGATATGAAGCTCCATCCAAAATGTTTTGTTGTAAATGTTTTTTTTTTAAATTTTTTTTAAAGATCCTCCATGATTAGGAAGCTGAAATAGAGCATCGATTGTAGAATTATGACAAGTAAAGACTTGACAGTATTTTTCACAATGAGTACTTTACATTATATTCAGCTCCATGAAGTATGACATTTAATGGAGGACCTTATTGGAATATTGCAGAGTACAAGGTTTCCAAGAGCCACTTCCCTTTGGCTCTTGAGTTGGATGCAAGCGTCTGCTCTTAAAAGATGAATGGCTCCAGACTAGTGGATCTGTAATAAGCCATTTGCAGCCATGGCAACTGGTGTCTGCAAAGGTCAAAGGTCTCAATGAAAAAGCAGCACTCTAGTTCATATTGATATGATGTACATATGAATGCATCTCTCTCTCTCTCTCTCTCACACACACACACACAGACAGACAGGCAGGCAGGCAGATAGACAGACAGATGGATAGATATATAGATAGATATTTCTTAACAATAAAAGATGCTTTTTTTTTTTTTTTTTAGATAGCAGTCCTCTTATTACTGCAACTGTGTAGGTGGTTGCTTCTTGCCTGTTTGTCAAAGGCCCACTGGCCTTAACCATTTTGACATTCATATGGGAGCAGTAATGATCCTAAGAGCTGCAATTAAGCGGACTGTTATGTTCCTGGGAAGAGCCTGGTGCCTGCACTGTGGTACACCTATTAGTCACTGTGGGAATACTCCTGACAGAAATGTGTTTTTCCCCTCCTCTGTCGCTCTCATTCCAAGCTTGCATAACACGTTCTTCCTTTGGCTTCAGAGGGATTTAAAATTAAATTTGAATGTTTTTTTTTCTTTTCCCTAAAAAAAGAGAGGGGGTGGGGGGTGTCAAGGCTTTAATTGAGAGTAAGGGCTTTTGGCAAAATTTAATGATGGAATCCAAACGGCATTATTTATTATATCCCATCTTATATAATTTGTCATGGGTTTGGAGTCAATGTTTAGCATTCATTCAGATGCACAGAATGGAAGAATGACTACTCTTGGTATTACTATTAGTTGTCATTATTATGTTATTTACATTTAGATTCAAATTAAAATTGTTTGGAATTATTAAAAAAAAAAAAAAAAAGCTGTTCTTTGAATTATATAAAATCTTTGTTAGGATTCCATAAATGTAACAAAACATTTTTTTTTAACAGAAACAATATTACTTTCTCAATTATTTGCATATATATTTTTTTTTTCTTGTTTACATACACACATGCGTATACAATTCTGTTAAAAACAAAAACACTGTAGATAAAAATGAGCTAATTATTTTACAATGATCACACAAGTGTATATAATTTAGAAAAGGTGAGCTACTGCTTGTTAGGGCCTATAGCTGGGGGAAAAAGCATGGAAATAAAATACACAGTGAAACATTAGGTGGGCACACTTTTCAAAGCCCCTTGGCAAACACAGACAATCAGGGAAAATCATTTTAATTAGCTGAGTGAATGTGATTTGCTGAATGAGAGGGGAGCCAGGCTTTCTGCTTTGCACATTAAAATTGTTCTCCTTTCTTGCAAAAAAATCCCACATGAGCAACTCTGGCCACAGTCAATCATGTTAAAAGCTGTGGGTGCTTAATTTGATTTACCAATATAAAATGCAAATGAGGTGATCAAGTGGAGTGGAAGCCAGAAGAAGGAGGCTCTTTCACGCTATCAAGTTAAATAGAGAGAAAAAAAACAAAACCCAGCAGACTGGCAATGTAAAGAATGTTTTAGCATATTTGTTTGATTAGTGCTACAAAATGCAATTAGTTGGACTAATTGGTTGACAAGCTCATGTCATGTCAGTAAAAAGGCAGAATATATGTTTAGTACACTACAAAACACAAAAAGTCTACGTTCTGAAGACCTGTATGTCACATTTTATGTCCTAACTGGGTCTTTCTAATATGTGAAAAACCTAATTAAATAAATGGAAGATGGCACAACAGTCCCTTACAAATGTGAATGAGATAATGCCTGTCATTAAGCCTGCACAAGCCTGGCCATATGCCGGTGTGCAGCACTTAGGCAGACTAGGCTGTGACTGCAAGGACAAATCAAATAACTGTGCAGGCAATGCTCATGGGATTTAGCCCACTACGGTATAGCCACCTAACCAGTTACGTGCCTAATTTCTTTATTAGGATAGCCCACCAGCTGCGCCACTTGTAAGCAATGTAGAGATTTTACTTCAGAAAGGAAAACGGACCATAAGTAGTGTTCTGGTGCATACGGGACATGTACGTGTTAACAATAAAACATCTTTGTAGAATTATTCTTGGGACTAATGTAAGCTTTTTGGCTGAAATACCAGAACAAAGAGCCTTTCTACAGGCTAAAATAGTAGTCTGTTGCTGGGAGACCAGAATAAAAACAGGAGCCAATGCACCACAGACCTCCACAGAGAATGATTATGTCTCACATTAAGCATCATCATTCCATGTTAAGGCCTTGGTCTCCCATTTTGCCAAAATAACAATCACCTAATTGTGTAAACAAAATAATGTCAAATAATACAACTCAAATTGGTGAAATTAACAGCATATTTCATTGAATTATTTTTGAATGGTTGAGAAAAGTATTCTGCTCAAATATTCTATTTTGTATTTTCTTTGTCTTCAGTTATTTTCTTACTGTGTGAATGTAATATTCTCTGAATATGAGAAACTCAGATGAACTCCAATTTATAATACACACGCACGCATATGTATGTATGTATATATATATACATAGATATGTATATATACATATCTCTATATATATGTACATGAAATTGAGTACAACTCAATCACTGTAAAAAAGTACATATGCATATACATATATATATATATATATATATATATATATATATATATATACACATATATATATATATATATATATATATATATATATATATATATATATATATATATATATACATATGTACTTTTTTACAGTGATTGAGTTGTACTCAATTTCCAGTAGCAATAGAGAAGGGAGGGAGTTTCGCCTCATACAAGAACTCAAATTATATCATGATTGTTTTTGGACATATTTTGAGTCTATTGACATTAAATTGTACATGTACATGAATGAGTAATGTCGAAGCACTTTCAGGGCTCATTGGCAGATTCTTTCATGGCATCACAAATCTGGTGAAAATAACTGAACTTGGAGAAAATAAAAAAATGTGTCGCTTTCTTGCAACATAATATTTGTGCTGAGTCTGTAGGTGCTAATCAAACAAAAACTAAAGACAAAATTAATGCTCCACATTATTCACATGAAGGGGAAAAAAACGCACTCGATGTGTAATGGCTTTTAGACTGCTATTAAAACTGGCTTGTAGAATTTTCGACAGACCAAAAATGTCTTGTGCACTGGGGTGCATAACTAAAGTTGACTTGGAAAAATGGGAACATATGAGGAAGTAACCACGGAATCACTGGAGCATACAATAAGGTTATGAAGGCAACTTAAGTAGACTTTCTCCAGCGGTGTTTGGTGTGTGAGGTGGTGGAGTGAGTGTGGAGAAAGATCTTCAGCTTGGAGACCAGCAGATCACGTGTTGACCATACAAACACCTTGTTCAGGTATATGGGGTGTCCATAAGCACATACTTGGCATCCAGACACCCTTGTTGACATTCAATCGTCAACTTTGTTCTTGTGTTGTCGGACTGAGGGCTGTCAACTGATCACCAACTGGTTGTGGAGATACCAGTCAGATTTGGCAGGCCCAAACATCTCTCTGGGTCTGTCCCCTGTGGGAGGGGGAGGCGGAGGGGGAGCTTCAAATACGTCCCCGGGAGGCGAGTGACAGTGAGTCCGACTGGACCATGTTCTGTGCTTTCATTGTCAAGGCGGCTGATAGCAGTAGTGGCCGTAAGGTGCTGGGTGCCTATTGTGGCAGCAGTTGTCAAACCTCTTGGTGGACACCAGCAGTGAGTGTCAAGCTGAAGAGGGGGAGGCAGAAGGCAGGTACCAGCGGCCTTGGTGGTCACTGAGGAAAAAGTGGGGCGTGGTAGGAGCATGAGGTATGTATGGTGGGGATAGGGGGCTGGGTGACCTTGAATTGGGACATGGTGGGTTGGTGGCAGGAATACTTTGCGGACCGCCAGAGCTAGCCTCTGTCACCAGTTCTGTTGATAATTTTCCTTTTATCCTGAAGCGGGTCACAGAGAAGGGAGAACTGGCTGGGATTTGTGCAAAGGTTTGGCAGCTGTGCATAGAACGTGCATAATTACTGCAGTGTTCTCGAATTAAATGCCACTGATTTATAGATAAAATAACATTGAAAAATGATCACATGGGACAATTACACTTGCTTTGCTCTAAAATCAGAAGTTGTCATCACAAGCTTTGTCTTTTACCACATTAACATATTGACTTGTTCACCTTCACACTGCTTGCATACTATGATGGTGGTGTCTTTGGTTGCACTGTAACGTTAACATGAGTTTAAATGGTGCATTGCCTTGATCATGCCATGTAGACGGACCAGTCATTTATCATTTCGGCTAGTGGAAGGGGGTCTCAGTTTTATGGTTGTCTGATGTTACAGCTTAAAGGCTAAAAAGGTTCCACTGATTGTCACATCCTGAAGGGTGAGAAATTTGTCCTCCGCATTTGACTCATCCCCTGAGGGAGCGGTGGGCAGCAGCGGTGGCCCGGTGCCCGGGAATCATTGGGTGATCTAACCCCCCAAGTCCAACCCTAAATACTGAGTGCCAAGCAGCAATGGGTACCATTTTTACAATCTTTGGTATGACCCGACCAGGGATCGAACCCATAACCTACCAGTCTCAGGGTGTACACTCTACCACTAGACCACTGAGCTCCTTGTAGGAAGCCTCAAGGTCCAGAACAGTCTGATGATTGTGGATGAGGTTTACAAATAGGTTGGTTTTCATACTGTCAAGGTATCCCCTGCCAGTTCGACCACCTGTAGGGTCCTCAGACAGGAGTTTCCCCACGTTCATCACCAGAAAACCTGTCGACTGCCACTTTCTCACGAATTGTCTGGAAATGCTGCTTCGGCTGAATTTGGGTCCTCCATTTGCCTTTTGACCCTGTGCCGTAACAGCTTGCCAAGTTTGATGGATTAGGAAGGGTTCCACATATGACCTTATTATATAGGACCTTAGTCTGTAGTGGAGCAACATTCACTCAACACCACTGATCTCAGAAGAAGGATATTGCCTGCACACTGACTAAATGTGAACCCTAAGACTGCCAAAGTCAAGCACATACGGTCAAAGAATAATTCTGAACTTCTGAAAGCGAAGGTGCTGTTGTTCCGATACCTAGGCAACTGAGTGATTCAGTGGGGGGAAAAAAAATGATTGTACAAACTGTTTTTATGGTATTGATTCAAGTGATTAAGTACACAGAAAAGAACTGGTTATCCCATGATCAACGCAGAAAAAATAATCCGGTCACATTTTCCTTTGAAAGTTAGATAGATGACTGGTTGTAATCCACTTACAAGGAATTATGATAATCATGGTGAGATGTCAAAAAGCATTGCTCACCTTTTCCACATCAATAGCACGTAAATAGGTCTCAACTGTAGGTATTATCCTGAGCAAGAGGAAGCTTTCATTGATAATAGAAGATATTCTCTGACTTTGTAAAACATTATAGAAATAAGCTTCACTGAGTCTCACTAAGGACTGCACTCCAAAGGAAAGGCAACCAAGTGTTGCTGCTTCCAATAGGCCTGGATGTCGAACCACTGTGACCTCTGTCTTGTTTTCATTTAAAGAGGCAATACACAATTTTCATTATCGTCAGCTATAAGGTAATAAAGATTGGTATGTGAAGCTCCGGAGGTGTTATTTCTTCTGGGGCAGTGGCACATCACACGCCCTCTCTGTCTGTTTATATTGAGCCCTTGCTATCATTTTTGATTACAAAGTCAGGGTGGCTGCGCATGTATTAGTTAGTTAGTGCATGTGAATCTCTGCCTCCTCCCCCGCCCATCGGAACAGCTGCCCTGCCCCCGTTACAAATAGCGGGAAGCAACCACAAATGCAAATAGCATGAAACGTCCTCCAAATGAACGCTGGAGTTAGCAAAGAATAATGTCGGATACAACACTGAGTCAGGAGAGTCGCCTTTTGTTACCAGAACTGTTACAATTTTTGTTTCCGAGAGGGCAACGATCAGTGACAGGTTTGTAATGGCATGAATTTAGGGCTCATTTCTGAAATGACAGCCAGTCAATTTTAGCCTTTTTGCAACCAGATTTGACAGTTCCAGATGGCCAAACAATAGAGTGCAGTTTGTGGTTGGAGACTAGACCAGTCAGTTGCTACTGGGCCTTAAAGGAAAAAAATGTTTTCCTTTTTTTTCTCTTTATCTTAGAAAATATTGTTCATGCCTTAATGACACATCTTGGTAACAGAAATTTAAACCCACCAGCTAGCTAGTATATTAATAGTAACATCTGGACCAGCGTATCACACACGATACGGGATTGTTCTACATGTCTATCTACATGTGTCACTATGCAAACCCACTGCAAGAACTGGCTCAAAACAAACCGACTGTAATCACAACTAGCTTCCACAGTGCTAGGATACAATGTCGTCACCCTCTTGAAAAATGCCCTGAGTCATTTTTTCATGAAAATTAGTTTTTGGCTTAAATCATCTCTCGATAATGCTGGCCATCTCTTTTTGCGTTTTCCCAAAAACTTGAATAAAATACTTAGGCCGTTATTTTAATAGGGTGACGATATATGAAAGGAGGTGTGATTTTATTTGTCTTCTGCGACTATTTATATGTTTATTTGTTATTGCCGTACTGTTGTCTCGTTGTTTGCACATAGGATGCAAATTTAACACCTGCAGTGGGCTGTTTATGCAACTTGGTGTCATGGTTTGCCCCAGGTGTCAGGGATAAACTGCTCAGCAAATGCTCTCTCTTGCAACTACTTTATTCCGTCGAAGCGCTTTCAGTAACACTATGTCCAACTGTGCACTTTACTACCATGTATGCCACTGTGCATGAATGAATTGTTTGCTTGTAACTTATTTGTTCTTAATTTCTATTATCCTGTGTATTTGACCAGCCAAATGACAGAATATGTAAATTAGCAGCTTTGCTAATTCTTGCCTATTTACAAAAGTACTTGTGCGGCGAATGTTCATTGATATTCTTCTCCCTTTCATAAACATTTAAATAAACAAAATATTTGAGACAACAGGAGTGAACATTAGGAATACACACACAAACATATATGTAATTTATTTTTGTACATATATTGTATAGTTTTATTATTTGCCAATATTTACCCACCCCCACCACATCCCCGCCAAACACAGGTGAAGGCTTGTCGATGAAATTATTGTCTTTAATGACACCCATCCATGGTGCAAAAAAAATAAATACAAAAAAATACAAAAAAAAAGGTTGGGGTAGTTAATGGAGTCATTTCAAGCTATTATATAAATATCTACAGCTAGATTACTGGAATTGTCAGCAGTGCATGTGTCAGCCACAGAGCACTGAAAGCATGTTCACAAAAGCCGACAGGCGCATTTTGTAGCTTCCAGGAGTCCTTTCTTCCATCAAAGCCTTACCACCAGGCTGTCCCTCTTTGGGAACATGTTGAGGGATTCACATACAACACAAAGGGATTATAGCAAGGACTCTTACCCTCTGCTGGCCAGCAGCTGAGTGACATGAGCTGTTAACTTTCTATTTTAATCTTCTGGCACGGGTTTTCCTGTCAAAAGAAGTCCCCGAAAAACACAAGTGATTTTTGTAGTTTTCTTTGTTCTACTTGGATAATCCAGTCTTTTCTTTGCCGTTGTCTTTTCAAGAGCAAGGCTGAGCTCGGCTTTCACTGCAATCAATGAGGGCCTATCTCTTACAATGAGTAGCCAAATAATGGTCCGACATGTAGGCATAAGATGACAGCTCCCCTATTTAAATGTCGAGCTCTTTGTATGAGTTGTACTTAGGCCAGGTGAAAGCTCGCGGATTGCCAGTCCTTGCATACATTTCAACGGTTTTCAGCGCCATGATGACATCTAAAATCCACATTTCAGTTTCTGCCTCGACAATATTCTCCCTCTAATGAGCCCTCATGGGATGCAAACATTGTGAGACAGCAGGACACAAGCTTATCTGTTTCTTCCAGCAAAGTCCATAGACACAATTGCAAACAAAATCATTGCATTATTAATATTAGAAATAAAAATAAATGCTAATACATAAAAAAAAAGACCAAAAGTGTTAAAATGTCTCCATAAAAGAATGAGGATTCTCCAATACAATTTTTCATGAGCATTCAAAAATATGGTCAAACATAAAAAAAAAACAGTCATAAAATAACACTGTCACAAACTATTAAATAACACACAAACCCTTTTCTCCACATGAGCTCTGATTTATTCAGGTCTTCGGTGAATAAACAGTCTGGTCTTTGAATACAGTAATGGAGAGATAGCTACTAGAGGTGATATTTTTTATTGCATGTGAGCCAGGTCTTGCCACAATGCCAAATAAGGGAGGTTCTAGTATAAAATTAAAAGCACATGCTGGTTTCCTCTTTGTAAAGACCAACGGCCTATTTTAATGTTGCGCGACTCGTGTTTCCGTGCACTCCTAAGGATCGGCTTAAACGCAGAGCACCTTTTGCTCCATCATAGAAATTAGTTTTATTGTCCAGTATAGGAATTCATTTGTTGTAACCCCCAGTGTTAATAACTGCCACACAGAGCCAACTTGTAATTTTCCATTTGCCAGAAATTTGACTTTTAGGATGAGAGTATTCAGGGGCATGAGGTGCCACAATTTTTTCCAGTTAAAAGTGGCAAGTACAATCACAGAAGTCACCGCAAAATTACACATTACCTTCATTTTGCAACACTTGAATCGTATTTTTTGCAAAAAACGTTAAAACAGCTCTCAAGTATTTGTGCTATATGTATGTAGATAGGCTAATCCGCAGAATGTAACGCTGATTCCGAAGCTCTGATTTGAATACACTTTTACTCTGAAATTGGCACTGGTTTTGTTCCCCTATAAAGATTAATTATTCAGGTCTAAAATAATGACAAACAATTGGACCTGGTGAATATTTTCAGTGGAGAGGTGGAAGCAGTATAACAGCATAGTTTCATCGCTGCCAATCCACCGAACTGTAAAAATGCCTCTCGACAACTCACCGTCATGCATTCCCATTTTTAAAGCTGGTGTTTGGCCCAATACCACTTCCAGCCATAACTGTAATCATACACTACATATGACTTTTTTTTTCTCTTAGTTTATGTGAATTAAGATATGCAGTCCAACAAATGTGTTTTGTGTATAAGAGCTCATGTGACCATAGGAAACTCTGACATTTCCGTGATATCTGCTATACATAAAGGAGCACATTACATGTATGTGATGAATAGGAACGTAAACAGTTTTGTTGAGTTTCTTTATATAAAGTTAATTGAATACAACTATTTATCTTGACTAATTTTAGTTCCCAGATTAGAACCCCCACAGACAGAGGGAGAACACGCAAACCTCACATGAAAGGATACGATCCCACAACCTTGCCACCTTAGAGGTGAGGTGAGTTCAAACTGCTACACAACGGTGTGGCCCAACATTAAAAAAAAAAGAGGTGTTATTGAGCATAAATTCATAATTTAGCAGTGACTGCTTGCTAGCAGTATCAGAGATTTACTGACCAAATTAGCCTTTATTTTATTTACTACATTTTTCCTGCATGAAAAGTCCTATGGAAGCTTAGTGCTTTGGAAAATGAAACCGATAATTAACCGCTTGACATGTGTGATTCCAATTCCAAAAATGCATCTTTTTACAGTATATATATATATATATGATATACCAATCTGATGATCTTCAGTTTGAGCAACAATAGACTTAAAAAAAAAAAAATTCTAGACTTTATTTTCATGCAACCACTGAGTCAGCAGACTTTGATTTCAGCTGATATCCTTTTATCACATATCACACATTTTTCTCCACATTTTACATATTTACTTCATTGTATATTCCACACTCTTCATTGTTATGGACCTTGACCCCCATTGAAATGCTCCACCTTGAACCTAACCATTATTCCACTTCTATCCAGGACACACCTCCACCTTCTCTCTGCTCTGATGTCAGATCACGATATCATCTGCAAACACCACAGTTCATGCAGATTCCTGTCTAACGTCACAAACGCACAGCACGTTATATGTTTTGGAGATAAAGTCCGACCTGCCAGACAGAGATGGTGTGGACATGTACAGGGGAGAGATGGAGAATACGTCTGTACAAGGATGCTAACGTTGGAACTGCAAGGCAGGAGGCCAAGGGAAAGTACAAAGAGCAGATTTATAGATACAGTTAAAGAGCACATAAAGTTAGTTGATGGGAGGGAAGAGGATCCAGAGGATATGTTGGGGGTGGAGACAGGTGATCCACTGTGGCCAGTCTTGATAGGGAAGGGAATGCTTATGTTTACCTGGTTCCTGTTGATTATATTACGTCTATGTTGAAAAATGTAGAAGAAGGGAGAGGCACATCCAAGAGGAAGCAGCTTGGGAGGTTGTAACACGGCGATCAACTTGCGAATACCACGGTGTCTACCAGACACTGAAGCTGCCGTCAGAAACAACAAACAAACTGGTGAAGATGAGTCGAGCTAATCTAATCAGATGAGTTATGTAGCCTTGGATGTTTGACCAATTACAGGTGACACAAGGAGCATGATGCGGACTGTTAAATGGCGATACACGGCTATTTCATAAAGCCTATGACATTATTTTTTTTAATGTATTGGATTGATTGATAAAAATTTAATTATTTTCCCCATATCAAAATTGTAAATATTGTGCATCCCAATTTTTAAATATTTTTTTTTATCTGTCTTTTTCTGTTATCTTAAGCATTAGATTATCTAATAGGTACGTAGGCGTTGTTGATCAAGCTTAAGGGAAAGCAATAACAATACCAAGGCAGGGCAGCAATATATGGATGTGATCAGTAAGAAGTTGTCACTGCATCCTCTTTGTTTATTGTCAGTCTTGCTTTACAATGCTTTTTGCAGATTTGATGACCAGACTTGGTAAAAAAAAAAACTTGGACGTACGATGACTCACTTTTGATTCATTTTATTTAGAGCTTTGAGACGCCTCTGGCTGTGATTTAGCACTTTATGAATAAAAGCTGATTGATTGATTCTGACACAAAATGTAACCAAATGGGTTGAGTGATCAAGTACAAGTATGTGTGCAAATATATTAAGTAAATGAAGCCTTGCTCCGCAAATGCAGCTCCTGTTGCCAACTTTCTGGAATAATATCAAATCTGTAATTCATCCGTTTTTATCAGTGAGGAGAGGAAGCCAGCATCATTGACAATAGACTGGCCCAAACCCATGTGGGTTCCTGATTGTACTCCCAATATCAACATTTTATATTGTATACCACATAATGGAACAGAAGTGAGTCAGAGGTTTTCTTTGATATTCAAAGCACAAACAAACAAACAAACAAACAAACAAAGCTCAAGCTATTGTGCCAGAAATCAAGACAGCTTTTTGAAGATTATTCATTTACATGCGTTTCAGTTTCATGATACTGTTTTAATTGTATATATATATATATATATATATATATATATATATATATATATATATATATATACATATATATATATATATATATATATATATATACATATATATATATATATATATATATATATATATATACATATAGTAATGCCTGCTAAGTCTGGGTAATGTTGTTCCCAGCTAATCATCTGTCACTCATACTATCAGTCTGATAATGTAGACTAAACATGGAAACCGGACTGCTGCTTTGAGAAGATAATTGACAAGCAACAGTCACATATTACTTAGTGCAAGAAGTAAGAACATTTGCGTTAGGTCATTTATTTCTTAGAAGTAATTATACATCTGATACTGTTGGAAAGCCAGTTGGTTTTCCTATGAAACAGTGCCATATTTGTAAGGAAATTGCATTTATGCAATGAGCAACAGAGCTGAGCCTGTGGATTGAGCCCTTAAAATAAATAAAATCCCCAAAAATCAAAATCTTTTCCGGCATGGGTCCAGATTCTGCCTGTGGCAGCTGGATCAGAATGTAATTGTCGAGAAACTACTGATCACCCTGATGGAGAAACGTGGTGGAGGCAATGTGATGGTTGATGGCAGCATCATTATACTAACTGGAAAAACGAGGCTTGTCCACTTTGGAGGTAATGTCAGTGTAGAGTCAAGTTGAGATTCTGCAACCAGTAGCAATTCCATATCTCAACAGTCTGGAATCTCCCAAGATGACAACACTCAGTCCCACAGAGTCTGCTTTATCAGAGACTACCTCCAGAATTTGGAAGTGAGAAGGATGGAATGGCCTTCCAACAGTGCAATGTTCTACCAACACACAAATATAGACCAGAATGTAAACATATAAAAAAAATAAATCTTTAACTTCAATATGACAAATAACTGAGAATCAGAATTAAGAAATGCTTTTAAGTTTTTACACGCAAATAAGGAATTTGACTTGGGCACCGATGTTGAAGGAAAAAAGTATCAAAGATATCCAACGAATGAAAGTCCAAACAGTAAAAATCCTGGAAGAAGCAAAAAAAAAAAAAAAAAAAAAGTATAACTACAACAAAGTGAAGGTTCAATTGCAAGTGTGGCATCGTTAAAAGTAATGAGAGCACTAAAAAAGGACAAGTAGTGCATGTAATTGCTGACAAAAGTGCAAGTGAACCAAGCTAAGAGCCTGGGGACAACTCGGACGCGGCACCTAAAATGTACCGCGGGGCTGAAGGGTAAATCAGCTTTGCCTACTACCTATGACAACAAACACAAAGGTGTCCCTAAAGGTGATGCATTTGGAGTCCCACAAGAGCCTTTCTTGCAATGTGCTATATCTGAACCTTGACGGGGAGTTAACAAAAAGCTCACTGTGATCCAACAGATGTCTTTTCTCCCTATCAAAGAATCTTTCATAAATGCATTAGGGACAAATGGCCCACCTGCACTGTGTTTTCCCCTCCTATTTCACTTTCCACTTTTCCAGCCAACTGATTAGGACAAAGCAAAAGGTGTACCTCTAAGGTGTCCTCTTGTGGACCTATTGCGGGGAGGCTTTCGTTCTTTTTTTTTTTTTTTTCTTTTTTCAAAGCAGCATGCCCTCCTCTATCCTCACACCAAATGTTGTGCAGTGGGCCCCAGCTTTATTTCTCTCCGTGGGGAAAAAACCTGAGCAGGGAACAACAGAGGGTGGCTTAGAATAAAGGTCTAAAGGAGGGCAGCTGTAGCCTGAATGAAAGTCTATGTGTTTTTGTGTTTTGAATGAGCATTGTCTGTCTCTTAGTCCAGGCTGATGTCTGGGGCAGCTATCCGGGGGAACAAGTGTTAAACCAATGTCAGTTTAAATTTATAGCCAGAGAGACAACTCACTCTCCGACCAGTGACGGCACCACTAATTGTGGTTTTCTTTCTGCCTCTGACATTGACACCTTTAACATTATACAGATTGTGCTTTATACATAAAACACAGAGCTGCAATCTGGACATTTTTGGATTTTCATGCCTTTTTCATGCATTTTCTTGGCATTTGTATAGGGGGCTATTCAGGTAACGAATGATAAGTAAGGTGCTCTTTATTAGCGCTTGTCACCTTGTCCCCACATTGTGTCCCTGAAAACATAATTAGATTTTCAAGTGTAGAACCACCTGGTATATCCACTTTTGTCTTTTCGGTCCAGCCCTCTCTCCACCAGCTATGGATGCTGAAGTGTCAGTAAGGAGAGCGGTTTGCCTGTCCCTCTTTAAAGCTGCACTTGCCGGGTGCAGAAATTTAAGCTAATTTATAAAGTGCGGCGGAACAGTGACGTGTCTGTTGTTTATGCGCCACCGAGTCACAAAGGAATGAACTTCATTCTTCTTAGAACAAGAGCGAGCCCGGAGAAATTATGCTTTTCCTCTACCTTTAAATTGGGAACTAACAAAATACTACTGCTACAGTGTCTACTCATTATTTCTCCGCAAATACACACCAATGCTTAGAAATACCTATTACACACTAAATGTTTATTTATCTTCATCAGTTTGAGGAATGCATCCATTCATAACAAAAACCTGCGTGTACAAAGTGCAAAGTTGTCATCCTGTTAAAAATGAATATTCACAGGTTGCCTGCTAATTATGCTGCTACTCAACTCTGCTTTATTGAAATAAACTAATGAGGCTGTTACTCTCTTCGCTGACTGGTTTTCTCATATTGCCGGGGGAGGAAAAAAAAAAAAAAGGAGAAGAAGAGCGAAGCAAAGAGCGGAGTCATCATCTCCACATGTGGAGCCAAGTCACTTAAAGAGAGCCCAATGTTTGGGGACCTTTCTCTCGGCCGCGATCAGGTTTCAGGCCGGAATAAAAAGACCTTCAGCACTTTTGTCAGTGGAATGAAAGAGTCGCATCTCTCTTTGGCCACAGTGGAAAACTCCTGTGACACTGTAGATCAGACTCGATTACCTGAGTCAGCAGGAGGCCTCCACATGGCGAAATACTTGCAATTTTTGCAACAAATGGGCCTTTGTTTGATGCTAGCAGTTGCTCAGTTGTTACAGTTTGTAATGATTTGGTATTCTGAAACGATGGTCACGTTTAAGAGCAAGTCGATACGTGGAGACAGGGTGGGAGGCGGTAGAAGTTCCTGACCCACGCAGAAAATCATGTAACGAGCACATTCTCATGAACGCACACAATGCAATTCTAAAACAACATGAATAAAAGTGATATTGTGGATCTAAAGGAGCAACCATAATACATTGACTTGCCTTTCCAGTTAATAAACTTTAGCCAGGCGTGAAACAAAATTGAAACAGGCACAAAATATCACTGGTGTGATGTCGTCTCATCTGTTCTGTGATCGCGTTGGTCTCTTTGATTAATTATTTGCCTCCAGTTCCTCACCAAAACGAGACTCGTAATCAGCTTCAGAGCGTTCCATTCATTTTCAATGAGATCCTCCGTCTTCTCCTTGTTTCTGCTCCCTGACTCTCTGAACGTGTGAGATTCTTTTGACCGCAGTTCTTCTTCCTCTTTCCTTTGTTATTTTACAGCCCTTTTTCATCACGAGTAGCCTATATAACCCAAAGAATTAATTTGTCTAAGTTGTTTAGCTTTCAGCCTCCCCCACCCCAACCAATAAAGCTATGGAAGAGACATTTACTGTATTGATCTTTCTTGTCTCAATGAATCAACAACCGCTCCAAGCAGAGCAGCCCTCCTACGTTTCTTATTTCCCTGTGTTTTTCTTTTATTTCCTCTTCGTCAGACTCCCCGTTTGCTATATTTGAATATTGCAAAGAGTAAACGCAAACATCTTGCATCTGGTACTCATTCGTGTTGCTTGAAATCACTATCTCACACGCCAGTTGTCTGAGGAAGTACCTAAATCGTGAGCGGGTGAGCTCTTGACCTGGGAGAGGAAGGTTTCTATCTTCCCTGCACCTATATTGACTTCGCTGCTAGCTGGTTGGAAGCACGGCCGGCTAATTCAGACGTCGTTACAAATGAGATTCCACTCGGGTAAACGTTAGGCGGAGACGGATAATGACTTTTCACTTGCTTACTATGAAGGAATCAAGTCTTGCGAGGCTCACTTTGTCTTGCAAGACATTGTGATTGTTTTGATAGTGGTGCAGGCTGTGTTTGAAGGATACGTCGCGAGAGTCACTCCCATTTGTTTTCTCCTGCCTTGATGCAGTGTGGTCCTCTTTCTTAGCCCCACTCATTAAGTTAAGTAAGTAAGTTGTCATATAGCCATTCTGGTTTCTATAAAATAATTGAACATCATTTGAACAACATTTTGTAAGATGTTCAAATATTTTAATACTATTACTACAAGCAATTAAAAGGTCAATGGGGGCATCAAACATCCAACATAAGAGCTGGCCAACTTTGCTTCCCAATCCTGATATGTTCTTTAGGGCGCTGTGGTTACCTTTCGGCATAATAAAGTCGTTCTTTATAAGTTGCTTCCCAAAGAGACTAAGACGCTTCCTGGCCTCTGTTACCGTTTAAGAGAGATCAAAGAGCAAATTAAGGCCCATTTTTCCACGTTAGAGACATAAGTGTTGACCTGGAAGAATCTTTGCCATGCCTGCCAGAAATCATTAGGGAAGTAATGTTCAATTATACGCACCATTTATTGTATTCCACTGGGCAAATTTAGACTGAAAGGTTATGGCGAGACAGAGGGCGCCCTGATCGCTGGTATCACCATCGAAATGGGCTTTGACCTATCGCACAGATTAGTACAAAGAAACACATTAAGTATCATAACTCATTTTAGCTGGAAGACTCTCACTCCGTACTTGCGTTCTTTTGTATTTATTAGCCCCTTCTGGAAGATTGCCTGTTACGACCCTGCAAAGTCATTTATTTTAAAGTCAGTCTGAATTTGGTTGAAGTAAAAGTCGTTTGTTGTTTCGAGTTTTATTTAAGCTACAGACAAACTGTATTTTAGGGGTGCTGACCTGAAAATGAAACTTCAAACATGGAATGATTGAAAGACTCCAGTGTGTCCAGGCAGGTGTCCCACGTGTGCTCTGATGGAGCAGGAGACGTCGAATCTCCTCCTGAAAAGCAAATGCAAGAGAGATGCAGATAATAAAAAAAGAGAAAAAGAATGGGGTAGAGGGGGGAGAGGAGTGGGGAGGGTTGGCTGTCTTAATTGAAATTATTGACTTTGGTGCAATAGGGCGCTTCTGTAATGGTTAATGGAAGGTTAATGTTAAGGTCAAGGCAAGGTCAAGGGCTTAAAATACATTTTTTGGACATCACAGTGGGTGATGTCACACACAATTTTTATTTTATTAGAATAATTAATATTATTTTATTTTAAAAGTCCCTGGCAGAGAACAACACACACAAATAAGAACTATTTCATAAATTTGGATTCTTGTAATTTCCCAAGTGGTGTTTGAACAGATGAAGCTTGCCCTTAGATAAAGGCTGGTAGAAAAGCAGCGACGATGTAATGACTTCATTACATTTTATTAGGTTTCCATGTCCCGCATCATATATTCAACAAGGCAACCTTTGCTACTTCACTAAATCTAACTGTTGCTGTTGTGCATGTAATACAAAATCATATGCAAAGGGAGTCATAAAGTGAATTCAATTCCACAATATATGTATTTAAAAATAAATCTAATCCATGAGTTATTCTTTATTAGAAAACTATAAACCATAAAGAAATTGATTTTAAGGTGCCATAACTGGAAAACACATTTTTCACAGCTTTTAGACTGTGGCAAAAAAAAAAAAAAAATCCCAGACAGACTCCAAGTTGCTAAATGTCGATTTTTTTTCTTTTCCCTCTGTTAAAATGAATGTATAATTTCAAAGAACCTTAAGTAAGCATTCTATAGTATGTGTGGTAGAATGCAGTGCTGCGATGATGCAGGCTGCAGCAAACTGAAGCAAACAAAACAAAAAGATTCAAACCAGTGCAACAAAGCTATAATATAATATAGAGTTTGAATGTGGCTTGGTTTGTCTTTTGTGCTGCTTCATCTCAACCACCAGGGGCAGCTGATTTGTATACCTCCATTATCCCCCTGTGTCCGAGCCACCCCCACAAATTACTGTGCGAAAGGCCAACTGCTCTGTTGTTGGTCGAAATCAGCTTCCATCTAAAAAAAAATATATACATCCTGCAGATTGTGTTGCCACCGTCTACACTCGTAAAAACAACTTTTCTCCAGACGGATTTTCCAACTTGGGACAGTGCAAAGCAATGACACCTCCAACCGTCACTTGGAAGTGGGTTGATTCCAAACCATCCCGATTCAGTAGTCGGTAGGTTTTTGCCACTTTGAGTGATATACGGCGTCAGCAGACTATAGATGGCACTGTGGGCGCTAAATTTAGCACAAGTGAACAATTTCAATTGGAAGCTTCACAGTGACGTCGTAGTGGAGAGTTATGGAAGGTCAAATGTGCGCAGCATTTAGTTACACAAATACAGCTGCAGAGTTAAATCAACTCTCAGTCAAAGTCAATCTGAACCTCTGACTGTGCATGTTTGATTCCTTCAGGTTCTTTCAAATTTCATTCAAAATGAACTGGATTCTTCATGGGTCTTTTTTTATTTTTTGCCTGATGCTTTGGTGCCCTGTAAAAATAGAACTGCTATGTATTTTTGCCGAAGGCTCCAGTTTGCCGATGCTGCAACAGACCTATGACGTGCAGTGCGTGTGCACAGCGTTAGCGCACACATGAACAGGAATAGGACTGCAGACAAAACACACACACCCATCTGTGTCATTTAGGGTTTGATTTCATTTGATTTGTCATTTTGTTTTTCATCCAGTGTGTTTGCAAGCAACATGCCAACTACATACACTGAAGAGGAGTGAGGAAATTGTGATCTCGTCCCATATAAATGAGTCTACTTTTGGATTACATATCACATTCTTTCACATTTGCTTCTTAACGCAATTACTGAGGAGCATTCAATTCAAGTTAAAGTGGGACAAACACTATGCCAGCAAATCTCAGGGTACATTAACTCACACATACGAGCTGAGGAGATATGTCTTCTGATAATGAACCCGGATCACATGAAGAATGCTACCAATCAGAAACTTCTTGCTGTCCTTCCAAAACGTCTCTGCTCTTACAGGCAGGATTTGGGTTCAAACACATCAGGTCGAATCCTGTGGAAGACAAAGCAGGAACTTTGTTTGCGCCCTCTGTGAGCAACGCTGGATGGACAAGATGTATTTCCGGAGTCGGCCCTCCCCCTCTGCACCCCATTGGTAGTGTGACCGATCAGTGCTTTCCCTATTTCATCACTGAAAGGTCCTGTCAAAATCTTGTGTGTTTGCATGATAGAGCCAGAAAAGTTTTTTTTTTTTAATTATTATTATTATTGTTATCATTGTTATTACTATTTTCACCTGAACTAAAAATAAACATGCTTTGACAAGTGGAAATGCGAGATTATGGCACATTTAAAGAATATCCAAAGCTATTTTATAGATAACAACTAAAGTCAGCCGTTGACCTCCAATGACATGAGTTTAGACTATACAAGAAATAATGTTTGGTTGTTTTATTTTGCTAAACTATTTTATGCAGTCCATTACCAGTCATATATGTGTTAGACTAATTCACAGAATGAAGATGATGCACACACACACACACACACACACACACACCAATAATGTTGGATGTAACAGGCTGATGTAGTAAACTGAAGAACTGAGAACTAAAGAAGAGCGTTTTTTTGAGCAGCATTACAAGATTATTAGCAAAATTGGCATTTTCATTTTCGTTTTCAAAACTGCTGTACGACAAGCTAGTGAGGGGTGGTCCATGCGTCTAGTAGAAAGACTTTTATCACTGTTATTTAATGTAAAGTACAATTGCATTCTTTGACACTTAAAACAACGGTCCGTTTATATTGAACCAAAAATATCAGTATGTGACATCCATCCATGTCTGCTTATTGATCTACATTACAAATAACATTGACAGTTATTATCTCTCCAATGATCGCATCCATTACAAAAGACAAATAATAAGAAAGAAAAAATCTTGGTAGCTGCTCACTTTGAAGGCACTAAAGAAAAATTGTGGCATACAAAATGAATTTTTCAGTCGGTGTGGGAGTTTAACATCCACTTTTAAAACGATACGTTATGGATATTGTTAAAAGGTAAAAAAAAAAAATAATAATAATGATTAGATAAGATTGTTGTGTCAGCTTTGGGCTTTTTGAACAATCAATGTGTATTTATAATCTTAAAAAATCCTCACAATTTGTGTGTGTTTTTAAGTCAATAACCATGTTACGTCTCATTATATCTGTAGTAGCCATGTCTTACGCCTGCTATTTGTTGTTCAATTTGGAGCTAATTGCTACTGTGAACAAATTGGCTCATGACATTAAACATTATCCATAACAGATCAATCACGATCACTGCAAGTTGTTGCACACAAACCCAAGTGTTTTTCATCTATTGTATGCACATATATTTCAAACTGTCTCTCACTCTGAGTGTGTGTGTGTGTGTGTGTGTGTGTGTGTGTGTGTGTGTGTGTGCGTGCGTGCGTGCGTGCGCGTGAGTGCATGTGTGCGTTTTATATCAAAGAGCGGCCACTGTTGAGAGCATTCTGAACCCGGTGCTAAGGTGGACAAAAAGCAGTGGCATCAATTCAGCAAGATTAAAAGAAAACCCACTGTACTGTTGAGTGCATCAATTCTGGAGTACAAAAGAGGGACGTAAGTGTTGAAATGAGGAGAGGGGCCGGCTTTAGTCTCTACATAACCTCTTGCCCCGACACAATGCAGTGGTCTGAACCTCTCAGAGCAATCATATACATACAGATAAGCTTCTCTGCATGTTAATTTCAGGAAGACACCATTTGTAGCCCGAAAACCTTCAATGTCAAATGCAAATTGTGCCTCTATTTAATTCTTCAGATGCAAACTGTCAATTGCTGCAATGAAAAGCCTGAAGGTACAGCGACAATTCTGCCCATTCCAACAAGTGTGGGGTGAGTCACTGCAGAAGAACAATAAACCTAATCTCCATTTTATAACCAGCATATACATATTATACAAATATGGTATATGTAAAATAAGAAGAGTTTTTACTTTACTAATTTTTACTCCCCACTAGCCGAT
The DNA here is from genome assembly GCF_046127955.1 of Nelusetta ayraudi. NCBI lineage: Eukaryota > Metazoa > Chordata > Actinopteri > Tetraodontiformes > Monacanthidae > Nelusetta > Nelusetta ayraudi. Next base: position 3,814,866 of record NW_027466142.1, read on the forward strand.
AAATACTGAACTATACATGCATTTGCCCCCTTTTTTTGGTCCGTTCTTTGGATTTAAGAATGAAGAAAAAAGATTTGTCTGGGCTCCACAAAATGAGACATAGTAGTTTCTTTTGTTGACACAGTATCTTTAGGTGCAAGAATAATAGGTGCAGCTATAAGAATTAATTTTTTTCTAAATAGTTTGTCGTCTTGTTAATTTCTAAGAATACAAAAGCCAGAAATAGTAAAGTGGGGTACCTGCTTCTGTTTTGTTTTGAAGTTTGAGCCAAGTAGATCACTGTGGCATTGTACACAGGTGAAAAGAGTGAAGGATTTTAAAAAATATATATATGTTTAAGCAGACACATTTCTCTGTCCTCAGATGATCAATGTTGTTTCTACCAGTAATAAATTACTGTACATTAGTAATAAATTACTAATTAATTAATGTCAAATGTGTGTGTGTGTGTGTGTGTGTGTGTGTGTGTGTGTGTGTGTGTGTGTGTGTATGTAGTTCTTCATCTATATACACTTCTTTTTTCCAGTACACTACACTACACTTTTTCCAGTAATATATTTTTTGTTATTCTTCACACATAATCTTGAAATGCATGCATTATGACTTGACTCATGGGCAAACAGGAAGCCAGATCATTACATTATTCTCAGTAAAATTCTCATGGTTTCCAAAAATGGTTTTAAGATTAACAACCCAAAAATGTATTGTTTTGACATGGCTGAATATTTGTCCCCCCATTAAACGCAACCTATCTAACTTACAGTCAATATGATTGTTAAGATATCACAATAAAACAAATCAAGTAATAGAGTGTTTTTCAGCAGCACACAACCTGAGGGAGCCAGCCTTTCTAGGGGGCAATTCATATTGGAGGAGCAGCATAATGAGAAATCTGTTTCACTGTCAAGTGATGGTTCAAGCAAAAAGACCAGAAAGCAAATCTTTGGTGACTTTTGCTGGTGCTTTGTTAGCACTACGTTAAATATAATTAAAGAAACTACATATGATCCAACTAGACTGAACTTACTAACAATTTCATTATTCTAAAAGGAGCGAGATTACTACATTTTAAAAGACAACGAAGAAGAATCACTCCCCCCCCCACCCCCGACCCCCACACACACCCCTCCAAAAAAAAAAAAAGAAAAAGCTTCAAAAAGTCTTTTCAATCATGTCAGGATCAGTGCAAACTACAAGTACAAAAAAATCACGAGTCTTCATTCAGTCTTTGCATCGGTCGCTATCCACTGGACAATATGGTCAATCCCTTTCTGCTATGTGCTGTCCTATGAATTAAGTCCCATTGTGGGGGGAAAAAGCAGAACCAATCAAACCCTTGTAACCAGCAATCAGACTGGGACCCTTGGGTCAGATGTGCCTTAACTCTCTCCTCCCGGACAAAAAAAAAAAAAAAAAGGGGGTGAAAAGCTGTTTAAATCAGAATGGTGAAGACTCTGCTTGTGTCTCGGGTTAGGTCGTCCAGTCTGACAAAAAGGGAGTGGGAAGGAGACATAGCAGACACCTTCCACAGGCTACATTTTACACCTGTCACTTGCACCTCAATGAACAATCAATCCAAGCTTTTGCTGTAAATGACGTGCCAGCGCCACAAAATGTTCTCAGCACGCACACACACACACACACACACACACGCATGAACAAAAAAAACAACCCAGAAGCTTTTTCGTAAATGTACAGGATGATGACATTTTAATTCTCAAGCTGGCTGTTACTGAAATAGAGAAGCAAGAATGCAAGCACCTTTTATTATGATACTATTTAGAACTGTTTTGAAAGCTATTGATTTTATGTCTGGAACTAATGGATCCAATCGGTCCTCCCTTTCACCAATTCTTTTGATTTGAAACTAATTTGAAACTAACTAAAAATAAAAACAGACATTTGAAGGAAGTCAACAAGAGTATGCTAGTCACAAAGCATGTGATCAGAATAACCATAGGCTGCTGAGATGTAATTACACATAATAAATGGCAACTTTCAACATTTTATGAGGCATCATTTTTTTTTTCATTCCATGGCTCAGAAAAAAAACCCAGACCACCATTTGATTGATTTGTTGAGATTTTTTAAAGCACATTAATATTTTTTCAGGGAGTTGGTAAAAGTTTATGTATATATTTTTTTTAAATCAACTGATATCAGCTGATAATTGATAGGCTCATGCAGTTAATCCTTCAAAATTGCTACAAATGTATAGTGGGTATATATAGCAGATGTCAAATAATAATAGCTACCTAGTACCTACCCACCCAGTTGGACAGTGCGATGGTTAATGGTTGAAAGATTTTGCCTGTTTTTATGATATGAACAATTCACTTCAATTAATTTAAATATGGAGTTCAAATGTAAATATGCTCCGGATCATGAAACAGTTAAAATACCGTTGAAGTCATTGTGGAGACACTACTCCACATCCAGAAAAACAAAAAACAAACTGCAACAACACCACAGTTCTCTTTGGGGAGCAGGAATCTGGCGCCTCAAGAAAACATCGGCTAACAAGAATAAACAGCTTTGACACAGAGCACTACTCACAGCAGAGGGTAGAAAATAGCCGGGATGCGGCAACACATCCAGCAGTAGATGTGCTTGTACCATCAAAGAAACACATGTACACAGTGTCCTTGTCGGTGGATCATCATCTACCCGGTCACCAACAGTGTTAGAGTAGTAATGTAGTAGTTCGTAACCTATGACAATAGAATTATGAAATTATTACTTTGCTCAGTAACATGGAATGTTTGTGGTATATATGTATACATCATTGTATGTAGTATTCTTTGTGTGGACATTAAAACCTTGTCCACTTGCTAAACACACCTGTATAGAATTGGTTGCTCAATATGTTGTAGCGAAATGTTACTGATTTGAGTCACTGTTGAGTCTCCCTCTCCCACCTGATGCAGTATAGACAGAATGCCTACTGTATATGTTGGTGGGATTGGGTAAATGGTGCAAGAAGTAATATAATACATAGCAATGTCACTTTTAATACAACGTAATAAGCAGTGTAATATTTAATTGTGCACAATAATACCATTTATAATATTCCCAAGTAGTAGTGATAAGACTCCACACCTATACCCCCCCCTGCCCTCTTCCCGCCGACACACACACACGCAGACATGTTCACATACTTGCCATATTAGTCTGAGGTAGGTACTGACGATACAAAGTGGGATGGGCGTGGGGAATGTTCAGGAGTCTGATTGCCCGTGGGTAAAAAGTGCCTCTAAAACCCTGTTTTCACTTAGTGTAAAAAAAAAACAAAAAAACAGGTAATTTAGGGGCATTTGAAATTTTCCCCTGATGTGAAAATGGTCACAGATGTAAAAGGCGGTGAGATTTTTTGGTGAGAGAAAATTACAGGAAAATCCCTTTTCTTTTTGCTTGGAAGCATTTTCTGTCCCCCTAAGTGAAAATATAGAAGGCAAATTTGCCGGTAACCATGATGACACTGTACAGAAGCGACATGCAAACAATTCGGAGAGACATGGGCAAAGGTGCCGTCAATTCCGCACTGGTCTGCGTTCCAAACTCTGACGGTTTCGTTGTGTAACTTGCGTTGTTTGATGAATGCATTCATTTGCAAAAAAAAAAAAAATCAAAAACATTAAGAATGTATGGTGTGTGGTTTTGCCTCCGGGGCCGCTAAAATGCTCTGCCCCCCTAGGCATGACCAGGAGGGGGCCCGGTCTTCCTCTTTCATATTAGATTAACCAGTTTGTTGTTCATTCCCGCTCCACCCATACCACTTTTCCTTGGGATATGTGACTATATTATTCATTTTCTTAGACTTTAAGACTTTTAGACTCTTCACTCTTCATTTTATGTCATGCTTTCTAATGGCATTACCGAGAGGCAACATGTAAATGTTAGAGTATTGTCCACCACAGACCCTTGGGGTACTGCATGACTGGCAAAATGAACTCAATGTAAGAAGAACAAAACAAAGTGCCGTGCAAAAACCTGCACCAGTGAACGCAGACTTTCCTTCCTTGATCAACATTCTACGCCGCAACTGTTCAACATAAGTGTGCACGTGTCCAGCGCAAAGCACTGAGTACAGCAGAGAGGGTGCAGAGTCAGCAGACGTGACTGCAGAGGAAAAAAGTGATCGGGGAGATTAATGGAGGGCTTAGCTACGACAGTGGTGGCAGGCGGCTTAAAAAAGAGAAAGTGCACCCTCTTTTTTCAAATTAGAGACGTGGCAGCACTTTGGCTGTTCAAAGTGAAAAGATGATAGAGGTGAGAACATTCCTGACGAGAAAAAAAGTCTTAAAGTATTGGGCCAAACAAAGACCTGAAAGATGAATTATGAGCTCACTGCACTGTTTTAAAATGGAAACTTTCACTGTTGCTTGATAGAAATGAAGATTCATGCAAGTAATTAATATTTTGTTAACAGCGTATTCATATGAAATTAAATTATGTTCTTTTCCCACTATAATGGCTCACACAAAAAATTTTCAGTATTTCATTCGAAAGTCATAAATTACAGGCACCAATTGATGAAACAAAAAATAAAGTATTTTTATGTGATGATGTAATAACAATTAATTTTCATTATTTTGTCCTGTGTGGCTTAATTGTCAAACTAACTGTGTTCTGCTCAAGTTAAATGTGTGGTCCCTGTGAATCAGAGTGGCTGTGTGCGTGTGTGTGTGTGTGTGTGTGTGTCTGTGTGTGTGTGTGTGTCTGTGTGTGTGTGTGAGAATGAGAGAGAGAGAGAGAGAGAGGTAGCAGGTGAGTTGGTTGTGTTTTTTTTTTTTTTTTTTGCACATTCAATCCCACTTTGGATGGCGCAGCTCTCTTATCTCGCAATCTGGCCAAGTTTATTAGTCATTTGAAACCCCCGGCATTGCAGAGCTGACACCAGGAGAGCGGTTAACCACCCTTTAGCCCATAATGAGTCTATTCCTTGGCACATCAATTAATTAGAGCTAAAAACAATTAAACATGAGATGGGGTTTTAACAATAAAACATAAAAACCTGTACTGCAAAGAGAAAATTGACAATTAATGGCAGCACTGGTCAGTAGCTTCACAGGGATTGTTTGCAAAGTGCAGCAAAAACATAGCTCATAATCCAAATTAATGGCAGAACTGCTCCAGCAACCATTGAAAATGAAAACTGTTGTTACCCATTCTCATTCGGTCACTGCGAAAGAAGCGTGACGTCAGGCTGTACGTTGGACGTACGTTGAACGAAGCAATGACTGTCTTTCAGTCCAATCTACTGTATGACTTCCTTGTTCGTCAAGAAGTTCTCATTCACTGGCTCGCAGCATGGCCATGTGTCGTTCATTCCTGATTCGTTCACGAACGTGAACTGGACAGTAGATTTGTTTGCGAACATGAACTGGTCGGCAGATTTATTTGATCCTGATTCGTTCGTGATTCCTTTGCGAACGAATCGCTGTCACGGCTCCGTCGCAGGCTTGCGTCACAGGTGCAGAGTCTGGACACAGTTCCAATCCCAACCTGCACGCTCGCTATAGAGCTAAACCGAATTGAGAAAGGACTGAATCAGTTCAGGAAGTGAAGACAACTTACCTTACTACACCATTTTTTATTTTTTTTTATTTTTTTAGCTTTCCCTCCTTGTGCTTGACATTTCTCTCTAAAAATTAGTGTTCAGTCTAAGCCAGGGGTGGGCACACTTTTTGACTGGTGGGCCACAGTGGGTTCTAAAACTTGACAGAGTGGCCGGACAAGGAGCAGATGGATGGAGTGTTTTGGTGACCCACCTCATAGGAAGAAAAAATATATCATGGAATATGTAGAAAACGTGGTTAGTGTCTAATGAAAATGAACAAAAGCGTTACAACAAACATCTGTCTTTGAAGCCCCATGGCATATAGCTCTTTATTGAAATTACTCTGAAACACTGAAAATATGGATGAAATACAGCTATCTCATTACTTACTATTAATTTAATTTCTTCAAGTATGGCAGGCTGAATTTAAAAGCTTAATGGGCCGCATTTGGCCCCCGGGCCGTAGTTTACCCACGTCTGGTCTAAGTGACCAAAAACCCATCTTTACCTCAAAGGTTTCAGCCATTCAGCAATGTATAACATTTTTATTGTTTTGTTGTCATGGTGCCAGCTGCTCAAAAAGGATGTTGGGAGCATTTAACTCAAAAAGGAAAAACATCTGATCAGCTTCCAGATGTCTTTGCCACTTATATACACTATTATATCCACAGTCAATAGACCAATACAAAATTTTATATGTATTTCTTTATCTATGAAATGTTGACAAGTCTAAAATAGATATCAAATCAGTGCTACTCTCTGCTTAGTTGTCAGAATTATGTTTGCAATGAAACTGGTAATTAGTATTCTCCATATTAATGGATGTGGTAAATGCCTGCCAAACCTATAATGTTTTCTGCCAGCATTAGTATAATACTGCATTCACGGTGAGAAAATATTGTAGCTTTTGACTGTCAGTGTTTACACCACATTTGTGCCCAGTGTATAAAATATAAAAACTGCTTTTAATGACTGGTTCTAGCAACAGCAATGCTTTTATGTTAATGTCTGTCCTAAAATGTGACCTGGAAACAAAGGCAACTTAGTAGTGAGTGTGAAGCTAAATGGCTTAGTGGATCAATTAAACACCAGCCCTCCACTGATGGGTTGCTATAGCAACTACCTGGCAAATGCACTTAAAAAAAATAGAAAGGCATAAAAATCAGGGACTGCACAAAGAACTGTTAATGTTACTTGTGTGACAGTTACAATTTGTGACAGCAACATAACATACAGTCGTAAATGTATATTCTGTTGCTGCATAAAAAGCAACAGGAATGCAAAAAAGGGTTACATTACTTAATCCAATGCAAAACTCATCTCATGTTGTGTTACTACACACATTGTAAGCACATTCAATAAGTAGTTCTCTGCTCTATGCACAGCGTTATAAATATGCTTTTGGCAACAACAAAAAAAAGAGAATTTTGTGCAGTTTCTTCTTCTTCTTCTCTGTCATGTCTGGCAGTTGCAGCCATGATTTGATGCAACACTACAGCTGGGTCTAAAGGATCCCCTGGGGTTTCCTTGGTCCCTATCCAATGGGAACCCAGAGTTCAGAACGTTGCAAACTACACTCCACACTCAGGTGAGAGGCTCCTTTAAATCTGAATGAGGAGCAATTTGGCTTTATATTAAGAATTTTTCCTGTTAGCAGCTCATTTCCCTGCCTTGACTAATGAGAATATGTTTTTTTTCCCCCTTTTTATTAAAATTACTTATGTAGAATAGAACGTCTGGCTTTTACCGTTCTCAGTGACTGCCCAAGAATCAACCAACACAGACCAGAATGCTAATGAGCATGAAGGCGTTGAAAATATGGCTGGCATACAGCAGCCTACCTCAAGTCTCAGAGGGAACAGGGCATTAGCAGAGGCAGTGAGCGTGGTGGATGTGCCCTGGTCTCCCATTACTGAGGGGTTTTAAAATTCAGAAAAGAGGAGAGCAAACACATTTACCTGTTTTCAGTTTTGGGAAATTTTCACTCTGTTATCCTTTTTGATGTTGGCCATCCAGACAGCTAGATTGCATGTCACAATCTACTTCAATTGACTGTAATGGTCCATGGCATGTTAATTTGTCATTTATTGGAGTCTTTCATTTCCTTTGACTAAATTAACTTTGAAGACACATAGCTAGCTAGCTAGCTCCTTAGAAAGAATGTATTCTGAGGTATAATAATAATAATAATAATAATAATAATAATAATAATAATAATAATAATAATAATAGATTTCTTCTCTGTCCCTTGCAGGGCTATTCTTTGTCTATATTTCCCTTTTTTACGCATGGCATCAATGTCAAAGTGTTTGTAGAGTCCATAGAGTAGGGTTAATGTTAAAATAGCATGTTGAAAAGTAAACACAAACGTGAGTCTCCCGTACTTTACATAATGTTACCTTACCCAGAAGTGTTTCGTTAAAAAGAAACAAATAATAAGAAAAGCATTCCAATCAGGGGATCTCTATCATTTCTGTGTCTTTATTTTCGTTGTTGTTGTTGTTGTTGTTGTTGTTGTTTTGCATCATTGTTGTTGAACACCGTTGTGTGTTGTTTTTGGCAGTACATAATTAGCCTGCAAGTCATCGTTCTTTTTTTCTTCCGAAGAAGTACTCTCTCTGGTAACAAGTAGACATAAGTGTATTAAACCCATAAATCTGTGTGTCAGATGTTTTCTTGAGACAAAATCTGATTTTATTTAAGAAATGAAAGACAGATAAAATGAAAGAGGGATGACAATTTTTTTAAATTATTAATATCTTGCATTAAAAAATATAACTGGGGTGCAGTGGTTAGTACGTTTGCCTCAAAGAGAAAGAGGGTTGCTGGTTCAACGCCCATTTCTATGTGAAATGTGCATGTTTCCCCTGTGTCTGCATGGGTTCTCCGGCTTCCTCTCGCAGTCCAGAAACTTGCATGTGAGGCAAATTGGGAGCTCTAAATTGGCTATAGAGGCGAGTGCAAGTGTGAATCATTGTTTGCCTTTTTATGTGGCCCTGCAACAAGCTGGCAGTTTGTCCAGAGTGTAACACTGCCTTCACCCAAAGACAGCTGGGACCGGCTCCAGAAGCAGATGGAGGAAATGAATGAATGCGGAACTCAGAAGGCAAACCTTGATGAACCTTCACTAAATTGTCTGTCTCAATCTGAAGCTGTCAGTTATTTGGCTTCCCTCTAGACTACAAAATACGCTCCAGGGATAATTTTCAAAACTTAACACTCTTTAGATAATTGTGTCTCATCTCAGCTGAAGTACAGATTTAAAGTGCTAGGTTGGACCTGTGCCCCTACAATCCAAAACAACTAGCATATCTTCCATTAGGTTTTCAACCAGAATGTATTTCATTTTGCAAAAATATTAAAAAGAATAACATTCAGTGCGATAACTTTCTTTTTTGTAGAAATCTAAAGTGTCTTAACCACAAAAGGCTGATAATACAAAAGCTTGAGATGGATTTGATGTAACAATGACCTACATGATTCCTAGCAGCTAAATATAAATGTTAATAATAAACATAATTCAGTAATAATAAAACTTGGGTGAGGGGTTATTTCTTTTTAGTAAGTTTAGTAAACTATGGTTTGCAAAAAAAAAAAATGTGTCTTAATATTTTCCAATAGGGTATGATTTTCTAGACGGCAGTGCCGAGCCACTCCACTGAGTTGAAATTAATGAGGCCCTTGTAGCAAAGGCAAACAACAGACATGGTGGTGCCATGAGTGCCATCAATTCATAAAGGGGATCTATTTTTTTCCTTGGGCAAAGGAGTATTTATTGCACCTCAGGCCTGGAAAGTGGAGTGAACTGCACTCTGCTAGATGCCCAAATGGATTTTCAACTATGTACCCTAAACCTTTCAAACTATAACGCCATTGAATAGCAGTTAGAGGTTGCCATGCCAACACCATCTAGAGGGACATTTTAGTTGCATCAGAGAAAAAGCTGGCCAGATGTCTTCAATAATTTGTGCTGAAAAGATTCACCATCCACTGAGCTGATTAAAGAGCAGCATTCAGAAGAAGACACGACAGGATAGTAGTTTGTACCACTGACACACTTTTAGCAAAATGCAGAATCGTGTACAGGTTATTGTGTATTTATTGTGTACAGTTTTTATTTTACTATGTTTTCTTTATGAATCTGTGACATGTGACACTGTATGGAGCTTGCATGCTATGGTTGCCCAAAGACGCAAAAGAACACACATAGGGCCAGAAAACAAAACACATACAATTAATTCTGTGTTTATTAGTCACTTGGATAGACAAAAATATAGTAAACCAGGAGTGGATAACATGCAGTTGGAGTAAATTGAGAGATGAAAATAATTTTGGTTTCAAATGAGTTTGAGGCCTGATCTACAGTTACTTATTCATGGACACGTATTGGTTGCATATGGTTATAATGTCTCAGTTTTTAGGGATTATTGTTCATTTTTGTGAAAATGAATCTGTGAAACTTGAAAATATGGCCATTTACGCTTCAGTTATATGTGGCATAGAGTCGACTCGTGCACTGCTGTTTGTTTGTTTTTTTTCATACATGAAACTGCTGTCTTGCATAGATCTGTCTCTTGTTCCCCACCTCTCTTGGTCCAAACACCAGTGTTTCAGGTTGTCACCTTTAACCAGCAGAGTAGTATAACAGGGGTGTGATGGAGTAAGTGCTCTCTCTTTCACGCTCTGTGGTGAGATGCCACACAGCAAAGATAGCAGCTCCTTCTTTGCTTGTTTGTTTTTATCCTTAGCATGGTTTAGATTACCGTTTTGTCTTTGTTTTCAATAATGTAGTTGGGTCGTGGTATCATGCAGAAAATAGTCTCGCATGTAAGCAAAACAAACAAACAAACAAAAAAAACTGAAAAATTACTCCTTCCAGAATGGAGGGTGCAAAACCAAGGTAACGCTCTTTAGCCAACGCTGATAGATAGATAGATGGATGGATAGATAGATGTACTTTATTGATCCCAAATTTGGAAACTACACTGTTGCAGCACTTAAAATAACAGAAAAAATAAATAAACTACACAGTAGTTACAGCAACACTTGAATCAATCTATGTACAACAAACAACCAAAACAGTCAAATTGAAATTAGCCAAAGCTAATGTTGCTTTCGTTTGCTCTGGCTTTATGTTTGCTCACCTCACACACTTTATGGTAGATAGCTCTGTGAAGTGTTGTTCGTATTGTAATATGTAATAGGGTTTGTACACATATTAAATACCATCCTGCTTGGCAGAGTATAGTTAAATGTCGACCAGGGAACAAATACCACATACTGTAGACCATAAATACTTAGATAGTGTGGAACTAGTTGGGAGCTAATCTTTTTATTATTATTTTTTTAAGTAAACATTTGACTTCCCAAATCACAGTTGGTCTTATGTGTACAGTGTGGATATGATAGCTTGCTCATCATAATTGTTTCATCCTACCGGCGGAGCCTGCTTCCTCGCGCAACTAACGTTCCTGGTAGCTAGCTATCCCTGCGATAGCGCTCCATACGCACTGTGCTGATGACGGGACCGAGCCACTCCGTACAGATACGGGGGTGGACAGTCAGTCACCCCAGTAACCTATTGTTTTGGGGCCCCTATCAGGCTCGGCCCCTTGGAATCTTCCTAACTTCCCCCCCATTTAAGGCATACCAGGTAAAAACGTCATCACCAGCCGTCCCTCAACACCGCCCGTCTGACAGTGACAGACGATATTAACGTCATAATTAATCGCCTGTCAACGGAACAGAGAAACGGCATAAAAATGGGTGGGAACAGTTATAAACACAGAAGTGGAAGGACAAAACGCAAAGAAAAAGAAAAAAAATGGAGCAAGGGAAACCCAACTGCCCAAGCTTGACTCCTATTTTGTTCGCCCCAATCCTCTTCCTGTAAAAGATGAACCTGACGGTGTTTGCAGCGATTCATTCCCGAGCCCAACCCCCGGTAAGCTGCCAACAACGTTACCCGCATCATTGTTAGAGATTCCAACCGCCCTTTAAAATACAAAATTGTCCCGTATTTGACGAGGAACTGGTGCGTCCCGTTTTTAATTGATACGGGACGGGGTTCCCCCCGTATTTCTGAGTTGTCTTAAGCGTAACTTATTTTCGACGGAAACTGACGTTCGTTTCCTGAGAGTTTGAAAACAAAACCGTACTTTTTAGAAACCTTATTTTAAGGGGGGACCTGGTCGTGCAGCCCCGCCCCTATGCCTGGCTCTTACTTGTTCTGCCACTGGTTAGAGACCAGGCAAAATATGGTTTCTGTTTGTTTCGTTATTACTTGATATAAACTGAAGAAATTAAGTTAATAAACAATAACTTTGCAACAGTATTTTGATGCAACTAGTTTAGAAAAATGTGTGTGCATGTGTTTGTGTGTAATATGACCTTTTCTGTACGCCCTTTTGCATCTGTCAGTGGCTTATTACTTTCTTAAGTTTTGTTTGTGTTGCACAATGGAAACAGGAAAAGGGTTTCAAAGCTGTGACTGAGAACTCAGCATTCCTGTGTGGATCCCATGGTGCAAGACAATGCAAATCAAGTGCTAATTACCCGACTGTATAAACAACCAATAAGCTGTAAACCACCCCTCTAATGATGTGCTGACAAACACATGAAGCCAAACACTGGAGCTGATAAGCAGCAGGGTTTGGCGAATTATTTAAATTCTTATCTCAGTCGACTTTGAACAAAAGCTTGATTAGATACAGCTCTGTGGAGGAAAGGCAGCAGTATGGGAGGAGATTGGAGGGAGGAAGTGGGCCTTGTTACCTGCTAGCGCAGATTACAGAGTGAATGACAAAGACACCGTTTCTGGCTGTGAAGTAACAGTAGTGCATTTTTTGTTGAGTGGATTCCATATGCTAAAATTGGGTTAGTATTTAGGATATGAATCTAGAAAACTGAAAACATTCATGACAAAGGATTACAAAAAAAAAACAACACATCATGCCTTGTGCACAATGCTATTGTTGTTCTAAAAGGCTCTTATTCTCACCATTGGCATCAATGTCATTTACAAATAGGATATCAATATTTAGCAACAGACGAAAAATGTTTTAACGCATTAAGCGATTAACTTAACAAGCATTTTTTTCGGTAATCATCTATTATCATCTTGGAATATAGAGTTCAGCTGCAGACTGACTATCACTGGTTGCAAAGTCTCATCTTGATATTTCTTTGGATTGAGACTGCCTTCAATAACGACAAGCCTAATATCACCATCCAAAAAAATATGTTAGCGTTATGATGCATTATTTGCTTGAAGTAAAGCCTGGATGACAAGTAACTTTTTATATCTCACCTCTAATAAAAATTAAACAATTAAATTTTGGCCTGAAGAACTCAGAACTTAGGAATCTTTATTTTGTATATCAGTTTGTAATATCAGGCTATTTACTGGTAACTATATATTTCCTTTTCCTCCCACACAAGGCAAACATAGGATTCAATACATAGATAAGGCCAGCAAGGCCATTGTTGTATTTTGCGGAAGCGTTTTTATCCAATCAGATTCCAGCCTGCTTGTGGTGTCATGTTCTATGAAATCTGCCTGAAGCCCATTGCAGGCTCCTGTCTGCTGTAAGTGAACGTACCACAGTCAGTTGTGATAGCCAATCAGATTTTAAGTCTATGATGCCAAGGAAAGCTTGCTGGCCTTATGCCTTACACTGAAGGCAGACACACTCTACTATATGAACAGCAATCTTGAAACCTACCTTCAATATTTTCTTTGCCGGTGATTTGTTACTCCAACCTATGGATCTGTGGAATTGCTCAATGCCCACTGCTACTAATACATAGCAATTAATGTCTTTAATAGAAACTGCTCTTTTAAGTAGTTAGTAAGATAACTGTCCCGACTATATGCTATTACTTACTATTTATATCCTAATATGCTACTCTTTGTCTTGCCTATATTGCAGTTAGGATGGAGTTGGATCCAGAATGGTGTCTTCTTTTAGCAGCATTTTTCTATGCTACAGCAGAATGAGGTGAGTGTCTGTCTGTATCTACACACCGGTCCCACACAGTCGTTATGGTGCAGTAGAACCATGGTGCAATGCCACACCATGGCGATTGTAGAGGGGATGCTCACTTATTAGGAGCCATTCGCGCAGATAGCCACAAGCACACTATAAATGGATGAGGTCATTAATCAGAAGTTTTTTTTTTTTTAAATGGTTTTGTGGGTGTATTCCACGTAGATGAACATATTGGGCCAGTTTGCATTATTAAGAGATACAAAGAGATACCAAGATGGAAGAATTACCATGGAAAGGCAAGAAGCAGAAGGTCTCCTCGAATCTTGCCAACTGTGGCCTCTGGTCAGGCAGACCATAAACCTTAAAATGTGGTTCAGCAGTTTTCTTGCTCGAAAAAATATTAATGCTTATCCCACAGGAGTCCATAAATCTAAAACCATGTTTGAGTCTAGAATGTACTGTATGAGTCGAAGTCCAGACAAATGTGAGTTATGAGTTGAGGAGCTGGAGCAGTGTCTTCAGTTAATCCAAAGCCAGAATGTAGGAAACCATATGAGTGATGAGGCTCCATCTTTGCTGGATCACAGGTGAGACTGTATTTCAAATGTGTTCCAGGAACCAGATACACTCACACTGTCTGGACACTAAAACAGTGTCTTAGACAAAGACTGGGACACGTACTGCCCAGAGTGTAGTTACTGTCCAGGCTGGAGAATGGAGGAGACAGAAAAAAATATAAAGGGCCCAGTGCATCATGGGAAGATGCCTAGAGGAAGCGGGCTACTGTAGGCATACAACATAAACATGTACTGCCCTGCGCCAGCCATAACTATAATCTTTATCATAAAGGAACATTTGAAGTCAGTAAGGGGCCTGATCACTAAAGTCTCCGAAATACACAGTCAACCGTCCTGCCAATTGCCAGTAGTAGTATAACATAGTATGTTGAGTATTCATATATGTCAAGCCTCTGGTTCTATTACAAACATTTTGAACATGTATTTTTTGTATTTATATTTATATAATTTCACCTAAATTCACATGAACAAATTAAAATGGTCAAAAAATAGCCATAAATCAATCCATCCATCCATCCATCCATCCATCCATCCTCTATACCCCTTCCTCCTGCACTCTGGGTCGGGGGGGTCTGTTGGACCCACTAGGCCATCTCTACACAAGGACAGCATATCTCGACATTGTAAACAAACAAAGCACACTTATTATTTGGCACGAGACGTGCGTAAATGAAAAAATGTACTGTACTTCTATAGCAGCACTGTGCGTTATGCTTTCCTGTTCACATCATGCACAAAAGACATTCAGTGCAACACTCTGGCTACTGGACCCTGACCATCAACTACAGTCTGGAATCCCAACAACACCGCTGGAACGTGCGCGGCAAACTGTCCTTCCCCGAGAAAACTGTCATTCTTTAATGTGTTGTGTCTGTGGTCTGCTTAGTGAGCAGCATTGCAAGCAGTATTTATTGCTGCTGTGGATACATCGGTGGGGGAGGAGAGAGATTACATTCATTCAATTCTAAGTGACCGAAAGCCAGTATGTAAGGAGTGAGAATAGTGGGCCTGGCCCTAGAGGGATACTGCTTCAGGCAAACAGTAAAAGCCCAAGATATAGCAAGATATGGGAATATCCTACTTTGTCTCAGAACAATATTACTAAAGTGTTAACACTTGGTCATTTGTCAAGAGTCACTATAATGTGTGTACCAGAATCTACTATTAAAAAAAAAAAAGGAAATTAAAAAGGAAGCATTTCAGTCACACTGGCCTATAAATGTACAGTGACTGTATACAAGACATCAAAAAAAACAAAAAGCACCTGCAACGATTTGTTGTACATACAACAATGTACAGAAGTCACACAAGCCGGCAGTACGTGACCTAGTAATGTATTATCCCAGCTCCCTTAGCGCTGATTGTGCCGATGCTTTCACAGAATGAAATGCAATGAATATATTTAACATCTTTGTCTCACAACAGAAAATTGTGTAAACAAACACAAAATAATTAAGAATATCAGAATTAATCACTCGGGAAAAAAAATACTCACGCGCTGTTTAATGGCCCTAACTTTACTAACACACTAAGAAAAAATAAATAATGGGATTAGATAAGGAGTTATGGAAAAGGGGATGAATGAATTAGTGAGAGGCAGAAATAAAATTCTTGGCGTGATTTTGTGAGAGATGGTCGCTGGAAGCCGTTAGAAGCAAGTTAGTGCTGGTGAACTGTACCTTAAATTGTGCTGGAGTGCCAATTATATAAGAATGACGATTAACCCGTTCATCGAAACAGATTCGCTACTGGGGTTCTGTGATGTTGCCAGTGTGGAAGGTTGCAGTGTTATATGGAGAAGAGAGCTGTTGGTTGCTGAGACAGAATGAAATAAGAGACGCTTCTGGAGTGGAACAGTGGAAGCAAACGTAACACACTAGAAATGTGAGAGTTTGCCAAACTGGTAAAACCAGAAGAAAAAAAAAAAAAAAAAAGTATTTTGAACAAACATCTACTTTTTGTATGTCTTTTTTTTTTTTTAATGCATGTGTCATGCATGTTAACAGACTTATGATTAAGCACAGTTTTTGCATTAATTGGTACAAGCTGGCTCTAAAAAAGGTTTGAGTGTCCCATGTATTTAACTATCAGGAGGAGGTTGGAGATGGTGCCTCAACCCCTTTCTAAACTCCATGTATTGATTTTGACCCTTAATTAATCAATGCCCCCAGCTATTATTTAAATATAATAATGTGTTAGATGCTGTTTAATTTAGACGATACATCAGTTAATGGGAAAGCTGCTAGTTTCTCGAGGATACATTTTGTGCCAGGTATCAGAGTAGTGTGTTTCTGTTTTTTATGACTACTTAAAAACGAAGCAAAAATGGAAGTAATTTGTGTGTATATTGAAGTGTACATTGAAAATGTACACTTATATATTTTGAACATTTAAGGTTCAGACTTTGGTCATTAAATAATGACTAAAGATGTGAAGCGTAAACAGCAAAACTGAGCTGTGTAGGTGAGTTATGTTGAAAACATTATGTGACTACACTGATGTGACTGATGAAGATAAATGAACAGATCGGAAAAAAATAATGATAAATTTAGAAGTAATATAATGTTATATTTGACAAAAGCAAATATATTGTAGTGAGCTGTTTACCTTTGTCTGCAAGTGAAAGGTGGATGAGCTGAAGCCAACAATTTTTCAGCTCACTTACTGTTGCGTTATGCTCGGTCATAAAGATGTGGCATCTGGACATATTTGTGTGTCTAGCTACCATTCTATGCAAACGCGTGGCCTGAGAGAGTAACAGAGCAATTCTTCCTGTGAAACCCTCCTGCTACACACAAAGAGAATGAGAACAGGAAGTTCGTGACACGTGACAGATTCGCTTTTTTTTTTTTTTTTTTTTTGGCTGTGGCTGTATCCTGCCAACTTTATAGTTTTATGTCCACCAAATTAACATTTGACAGAAGGAACAACTCAATGAACTGTGAGTGACTGATCATGATTGCTTGCTTTCCAGGTCTCATCCATGGTTAAACATTTAACTCAGTAATGGTAGAGTAGTGACAGTCAGCTGCAAATGAGATGTGATAACAGCCAATGTTCACACAGCAAAAACATTGGGTAAACATTTAAATCCTAGCAACGGTTAACAGCAGGCACTGAATAAGATCAATTATCATTACTGCTATGGTGACAAAAGAGTTTTACACACTCCTTTCCTATCTGTTCTGATCTTGTGTTCTGCGGGATGGCAAAAGACATGTCATCATGACTAACATTCTGCCAGGACAACAAGATGGAAGTTGTTCAGGTCCTCACATGGGAGAGAGCGTGACTTCAATTCAGCTATTGACGCGTTACAGACCTTCTAGACACATCTTGTGCACATATTCTGGGATTCCGGGGTGTTTTCATTTATCCAACTGGGGCTTTAGTGGTTCGTTCGTCAGATAACGCCATTCCTTAGATGGCTTTTATAATTGTGGCATTTACATTTGTTTCGAATAGCCTCATGACATCAGAGAACGGGATGTACACAGAAATACATACGTGATATGTGTGTGTGTTTGTTTGGTTGTTTATATTCTTCTCTGTGAAAATACCTGTGTGCCAGCCTCCAAACGACTACCATTGCAGGTGTTTTGAAGATATTCTGATCATTTGAAGGTTAGCCTAGAGACGTGATTTCGACCTGGAGTCCTGCAGTAACGAAAGCATTCACAAAAGATTGCAAGACATAACTCCATGTAGCTGGATTAACTAAAACACTAAACTACAGAAACTTCAGCCCCCCCCCCCCCTCCAGTCGGACATGTAGACAAAGGATTGAGCTTCTCATCCATCACAGAGATTTTTTTACTTCTACCTCAGGAAAGCATACTATTTCCTATAAAAGATTTATGATATATATGAATTAATTATTTTATATTTGATATACAATATAATATATATTTATTTATATTATATTATGTTATTATTTTAATTCATTATTATTATTAATTCATTAATAGAATGTGTTGTTTCTAGTTTGTTATGTTTATGCAGCATTGTTCTGTTTAGTTTAAGTCTTGAGGGGCAAATTGTTTTGCACACAGAGAAACAGTCAGGCACCACTTTAAAAAAAAAAATAAAGTAATAAAAGCAAAAAGTGCAAAGGGGGGTTGGAGCTGGGAGCACCTTAGGCACACAATACAGGATAAACACCAGCTGGAGTGAGCACCTCAGTTGAGCCTTAAAAGGAACCAAATTAAAACTGCTATGCCACAGCAGACAAGCAAAATATTAAAAAAAAAAGAGAGAGAGAATTAAATAATTGCATTGTCTTTAAATATTTAAATATGATAAACACACACACACACACACAATATATATATGTATATATATGTGTGTGTATGTATATATATATATGTATATATATGTGTGTACATATATACGTGTATATATATATATATATACATACATATATATACATATTTCTTGTGTAGTTTGGTTGTTTTCATTTGAATTTATTTGTCAATGTTTAGTGTTTGGTTTAGTGAGGTTCCCCCCTTTTTATTTGGTGGTCTGATCAGCCACAGTATGTATGTGCCCTCTGTGTTTAGGAGGAGGTCTGTTAGTCTTTTGTCTTCTGTTGAGTTACATGTAACTTTAGTTTTTGTTCACCTCTTTTTGCGGGCCTGACTTTTTCATTGCGTTGATTTTGATTGGTACTTGTTTAGGATTTTGGATAAATAAATCATTTTTTATTATTCTTATTATTATTTATTTATTTATTTATATAAATCCTGTGTTTCCTTGGTCCCTTACAACCATCAAATGCAACTAGCTTGTGGGCTTGCTTATTGCTCCATTGCTCAGCTGCCATGTGTTGGAGTTCTGGAGTTCACCTTGGTGAACGAGAGGTTCACATCCCTGCACCTCCAGGTCGGGACAGGTCTCACACTGTGATTTTGGCCTATGGGCCAAAAAGAATTGCCCAGAGTACCCAGCCTTCTTGGAGTCCATGGGAGGGGTGCTGAAAGGTACTCCAACTGGGGACTCCGTTGTTCTGCTGGGGGACTTCAACGCCCATGTGGACAACAACAATGGGACTTGTAGGGACATGATAAGGAAGCTTCTCCGACCTGAACCCAAGCGGTGCTAGTGGCACCAGGACACCCTAGGCCGGAGGTCAATGACTGATTTTGTTGTCGTGTCATCTGACCTCCATACATGTGTCTGGGACACCTGAGTGATAGGAAGGGATGATCACCACCTGGTTGTGAGTTGGATCCGCGGGCAGGGGAGGAAACTGGAGAGACTCAGCAGACCCAAGACCCAGTTTGACACATTGAGTCCGAGAGGACCATGTTCTCCATCTCTATTGTCAGCACAGCCGCTCGTACCTGTGGTCGTAAGGTCTCTGCTGCCTGTCGCAGTGGCAACCTCAAAGCTTGGTGGTGGACAGCAGAAGTCAGGGACCTAGCCATCAAGCTGTGGAATGACTCCTATTAAGCCTTGTGGGCTCGTGGGAGCCTTGAGGCAGCTAATGGGTACTGCACCCTTGGCGATAGTGGATTCAAAAACTCAGGTCTGGAAAGAATTCTGGCAAACCGTCTGACACCTCTGGAAGGAGGAGCTGTTGACCTCAACTGAGGATGTTGTTGGCCAGTGAGAGGAATACCTTGAGGATCTACTCTTCCACTGAGAAAGCAGAGCTGGGGACTCAGAGGTGGACTTGTCTATCACGCAACTTCAAAACACTGAGGTGGTTAGAAAGCTCCTTTGTGGCAAGTAGGCTCACCACCCACAGAAGGAGCTGTGGGGGCCGGGTGCATTGTGGCACAGGCAGCAGTCGAAGTCGAGGGTCTCGATGCCCCGGGCCTTGAAAACAACGACATGGAATGTCACCTCGCTGGTGGGGAAGGAGCTTGAGCTTGTGCGGGAGGTTGAGAGATACCGGCAAGATATTGTCAGGCTTGCCACCACGCACAGCTTGGGCTCTGGAACCCAGCTCATTGAGAGGGGCTGGACTCTGCATTTCACTGGCATTGCCCGCGGTGAGCAGCGGACTGGTGCAGGCTTGCTTACTGCTCCTCAGCTCCGCCATCATGTGTTGAATGTGCTGCAAATAGAAGCTAACGTTATCTACGATATATATGTTATGAAATATTTAATCAGTATAACCATAAATACCTGCATTTCGACACAGAATCTGCTAGAAAAAGCAAGTGGTATTGTTGTATTTTAACTGCCTTAGGGAAAAAAGGGGGAGGGGAGGTTAAAAAAAAGGGGGGAAAAATATTTCCATGTATGGTAGCAGAATTCTGTGTCGAAGGCAGGTCCATCACTGATAATGGTCCCCTTGGAAACGCGACATGGTGACAAAACCCTGGTAAGAGAATCCGACCCTCTGGATTTAGGGTTACATTCAGCATAATTTTATCCAACATTTGCATGTCCAGCTTGTTCACTTGACATTCACAAGCTTGTGGCGGTATATACTTAGAGTACATTGTCACTTGACATTTTCCTTGCTCGCTCAGCTGGTGTCCATTGCATCGCATACAGGACTAGAGGTTAGCGGAACACTGGCATGCTGGGCTCAGCTGCTCTCTAGCAGTGAAAAATCATGTAGTGCCAGTTTAACCTGGAGTAGCTTTTTGTATATTTTTGTATACTGTATATTTTGTATATGCTTCTTTTTTATTTTTTTCCTTTGGGTGTATTTTGTTAATTACCCTAAATTTTAAACCCAATTTTCAATAATGATATATCTTTGGGAATCCTGTTTTTTGACGACAATGAAAAACACACTCTTCATCCTAAATAGCAGCTAAGTTAGGATGTCATTGGTGTGGCACCGCAGGCACTGGGGAAAAGCATTACAGGGCACTGTTCCTGGCTTCAAATACCTTGCACTTCCACAGCAGATAGCATATTGCAAAAGCATGCGAGAAATTTAAGCTCTTGGTTATGTGAAACTATTGTCTGGCACAGACAATGGACACCAACATTAGCTAGATGGGAAAATTTGAGTCGCCAATCTGTTCAACTTTATGCACTGATAAGAGAACATAGAATACAGTAAACACAAACTGTGAGTTGGAGTGGGCCATTGAGAGACATCCCTGCCTAAGGCATAACATGACACTTAAGTACTACTACAAGGAGAGAAAGAAAAGGCAAGGCTGCACACATTATAACCAGCCTCTATTCTCCACTCCCAGGCTGAAATGTCAGAGCTTTTCATTCAGTAAGGAGGGAAGGGGTGGGGTGATAGTGTGCCAGACAAAAGACTGGGGATTCAATAGTGATTTGTTTCATTTTCATTATAACTACTTTGATTGTGCAGGCAAGGTAATCAAGGACCTAAACAGGACCTGACAGTAGCTGTTTTCCAAGAGTGTAACTTAAAGCGCTCTTCAAGCCGTTGTTCATGATAACCTCACCTGCTGACATCAAAGACAGTTCCAAACATGCAGCTCAATTCAGGTTTGGGTTGGCTTGAATTTTTTTTTTTTTTTTTTTTTTATGTATTTATCAAAAACAATACACACAAACTATTCAATTTAAATGTTGACTCACAATTTAAATGTTGACTCACAAATGATCCCTGAAATAAAATAAAACACATGCATAAATTTGATCATTTTCTGTGACTTATTACATGCTGTCATCATCAATTCAGAGAGCAGTTGATTAAAATCAATTAACTTTGTGGTAACATTAGAGTTCACAGTATGGGGGAAGTAAAAGAGGAAGTGTTTACTGAATGACCATGGCCACTCTTGTCAAGTATTCTGCTCCTTCACTCTAAATCAGAATTAGAATCGCTATATCTTAGCACAGACTGATTGGTGATTTTCTTTCACACTGATTGAATTATTCAAATGCTCTGTTCCTCTTGTACCTCTGGTGATTTTTCATTTTAGCGCATACGCTGCCCAGTGACAAAGTCAGCTTAGTTACAAATGGAGCAGGCACGATCAAATTCCCCATTGTTGGAAGATGCAAACATCACACATTTCACTTCCTTGAATAAATACTTTCTTTCCTTTGGAAAAATACCAGTATCCAATTGTCAAGTGGGCCAGTGATCCTGACCTGCCAGCTCCACTCAACATGCTTTCACCATTTTTTACCGTTTCTATTGCGCAGGATCAAAGAATACAATGTGTAGAATAAAGAGCAGAAAAATGTGAAATGTAAAACTGAGACAAAGCGTGTTATTCAAATGGACCAGGTCTATTTCAACAAAATTACAGTTCAAGGTCAGGAAAAAAAAAAAAAAATTTCCTGTCATGCCACTTGGACTGAGCTGACAAAGGGGAGAAATAAATCCTGTAGAGGCAACAAAGCTGAAATCCCTTCCATGGCAGGCAGCCTCAGTCCCCACCCTCTGCTCTCTGCTGGCAGCCAGCACACACGATTAAATAGCTGCTGTTAATTATACCTGGATTGAGAGGCGTTCATACCTCATGGTAAGCAGCTATCCATCAGCACCCTCACCATAAAACCCATCCCCCCACTACGGTACGGAGCCTTTTATTGACTCTACAGGGTGGGCAGATGCAGATGCACCACAAAAATAAATAAATAAATAAAATAGAACTGGTAATCAAAGTCTTTGAATTTAAAATGCTCAACCTATATAATCATGCTATGGCTCCTGCGGACCGCAAATAAACGTTCACTAATTACTGTTGTTGTTAAATACATCAAAACAAACAGTTTACAAAGGGTGAAAAACAAGTCAGAATTGCGGCATTATTTATAGCTTATTTAGCCTGCTCACTGTTTGTATGCCGTGCCATCTAAGGTCTTTATTGCCATTTTTGCCATTATTTGTATCATAATGGGGCCATCTTGCACACAAAAAAAAACTATGCCGACTGCAATGTTGCATGCACACTGCCTCCCATAAATTCACCCAGACACACACACACACACACACACACACACACACACACACACACACACACACACACGCGCACACAAAAAAAAATCTTCTTTGACTATTTTCTGATTCGGCTGGCACTCTCATGATTGAGGAGGCTTGTTTAATTAATTTTAGATTTGATGAAATGTCTCGGGCTTATACCTCTTGCATCAGGCTGATACTTTTGGCCCTCTAAGCCTAAAACTCATTGCCATAATGTGCTCACAGGGATACCCCAAAGGAAGACAATTCAGAATGCAGCAAACCTTCGGCGTTATCGTTGACACTCTCTCCGCTCTGATCGAAGCAGTGCAAACACAGCGGGGCAACATTCATGGCAGTGATGGCATGTGGTCCATTCATGGTATGTAGATTCATCTAAAATGCAGAAAGTATGGATGCTGAATTTATTTTTTTTATTACATTTATTCATCAGTGTTTATTAAATAAATTCAGAATTGACAAATACTGACTTGCCATCATGAATAACTCCGGGGAGTTACTGTCTAACTAAAAAAACATTTGTTTGAGAAATCTAGTTACAATTCACGGTTGCATTTTAGTTGAAACTGTGCAAGATAAAATATGGAAAAGTACACTTCCTGTTTTAAAAGTGATAAAGCTAGTAGACAAATATAGGTGGAAAATTGGAAGAAATACTACACATATGCATTCCATTATGTTTACAAAATGATTTATTTTGATGCAAATAATTTGAGAAATGAGTCACAGCTGAAACTATGGTCTTAATGGACAGGTGTCCAGTTAAAATCTCTGGCACTGCTAAGACTAATGGATTGCTTTATATGCAGCACATTCAGAGAATGGAAAAGGATTGGTGGAGCTTAAGCCTCAGAAGCCGCCTGCATGCTGCGCACAGATTCCTACGTAAATACGCTGCTTTAATTTTCACAATTCGTGCCTTTCTCAAATATAACCTTTCACTGAAAATATATTGTAATGAGAATTAACATGTCTGTCACTCAGGCCACCTTAATACAATAGTGTGTCATCCTGTTGAGGTTAGGACTGCTGTTGATTTCTTCTTGTTTTGATATTTAAAAATGGAAAAATATGTAGTGCCTTATATATTGTGATCCTCTTGTTTGGCTTTGAATTTTCCTGAATGAAATAATTACATTTGACAATATAATACATTAGACTTCATTACATTTGTGCTTTTTATGTGAGTTTTAATCACTAAATATAAACTCAAATTAAATATTCTGGCCAGGGTTAGTTTTTGTCTCAGAAGAAATCACTGAATTTTTAAGTAGTGAGAAAATTCTCAGATGTATTTTTTTCTTGTGCCGATTGTTCACCGACGTGTGTTCAGTACATGTAATTGGGTTGTTCTGCACTCTGGCCTTGCAAAGGACTTTTCCAAATGCTTATAATATATGCTAATATGACATATGTTGTATTTTTTAGGTTTAAGAAACAATGACATTTTATTTGTTTTTATTATGGGTGCATTGCAAAGGTATTTATAGGCGTTCATCAAAGGAAAACATGTATTGCATTTACAATCATGCATCCAGTAGCTCTTACCCTTGACAGGGATTGTCAATCAGCTCTGTTGGTGTGTCATAATGTCTAGTTAAAAGCCTTGATGGTTATTATTGATTGATACAGTCAGCCGAGGATCTTCCTTTGTTTTAGCTGTAGTGGTAGTAGCAAAGCATCTCAACTATATTATAATTGTTTCTTTGCCCAGTTTATTTTTTTTATTGCATGTATTTAAAAAAAAAAAGAAAATAATAATCCAACAATTATAACTTGGAAATTGTTACATAGTGGGGTTGTCTCATGGTGTCATCTAGTGGTCATGCTCTCTCACTGCAAATATTTAAGTAAGTAAAGTTTAATTGTGGTTATAATTTAAAAGTAAAACAAATTATGAAATAAAATGCATATCCCTCAGTGTTCAGAATAAGCAGGAGGATGTGAATCAAAACCTTCCTTAATGCTGATGGTGTGATGTGTGTCTTTATCTTGAATCTTGATCTTAGGCACAAAATGTTTTGCTCTGAGTCAAAAGCTTTGACTAATTATTCTGCAGATATTGTTGATGTTGTGTAGCCAAATAAACAAATAGACTACACTTTTCAAGCTTTAATCAAATTCATCAAACTCTTAATAACGTTATAAACACAAACCTTATCCCAAAGAATGGGGTGCAGTATTAAGAGATGACATATGTGTTTAGGTGCGTTCAGTGTCATTTGAGTTTTAACTTAATTAATGGTCAAAAATTGATGCTTGGTATATTTTAGAAACAATGGATGGATGAGTAGGGGGCAACACAGTTTATATCAAACTGTTTCTGATTCACGTTTAATGACACCCACACTGTAACATCTTTCAGTGCAAAATTTCACCAGCACAGCAAACAACACAACTTGACATAATCATATGTTTGATTATTTGTGTACATGACCTCAGAAGTCTGTATAATTAGTATACTTAAAATACATTTGTGACTTAATTTAAAAAATAATAATGTTAACAATAATATACCCTGCTAAGTTAGTAACCCAAATTGCATTTAAATATGAAAGAAATTTGAAAAATAAAAGTCTACAATGATGCAGCACAAATGTTTTTTTCAAATACCTCAAAATACACAATGTTGTAAATGCTTGGAGACCAACAAGCAACTGTCCATTGGTTGCAAGCGCAGATGGCCCAGCATCAGCTAAGACATCCATGGTGAGGTTGTACAGCAAATCTCCATCTGAAAGGACACAATGAAGTCACAGTTGCAACGGTATTCCGTTTGGTCAAAGGAACGTCTCCAATGAACACCTTGAGTAACAAAGGCTTCTGGTAGGTACTTGACATATTGAACAAAAGGTACAGTATCTCTTTGCACAATTTTTTTCCAAAGCAGCATTGCCTGAGCTGCATGCAAAACATCCATGGAGTATTGAAAGGGATCTCAGGGCTGTGGAGTACTTTGCCGCCACTACTGACCTTTGGTCAAGTAGAATCAGGGAACCATACATGAGCCTGACAGTCAATTACATTGATGGTGATTATGCAATGCAGGGTCAATGCTTGCAAACATCGTTTATCTCACAAGACCATACTGGAGGTAATTTCTTAGGGACTCTGGCAATGGCCTCTTAAAACACTGCAGTATTGATTGTGATTCCATACATTATTTATTATGAATGAATGAAATGAAGTAAATTGAAATATCATGAATGACATCAGTTGATGAATACACTTTCTGAGTATGGATGTGAAACGTTGTTCTATTATTATTCATGTCTTAATTGCCACATATTTTGCAATACTATGTACCCAAGTGATCCCAGTGGTGACACTAAGAATGAAGCACCCACTCTGAAGAAGGAAAGTACCTTGCTTCTTCAAGACCACTCAGATAACCACACTGATAAACTCTCCTGACCAGGAAATGGCGAGCATTAGCCTCTGAGCTACAACCTTAGCAGAAATTCCGTAACCTAAACAAAAACCCACCAACCAACTAAAGGTGTTTATGGTCACATATTGCTCTAACACACACTGATTGTGATTGTATTTAAACATACTGACATAAAAAAAAATGGTTGTTGCCATCAAAAAAAGGTTGAAAGAACTATATTTTGTCTTTTGGTGTTATTATTATTATTATTATTATTATTTTTAGTATTATCATTATTATTATTATGAATTGTCTGTTAATTACATTATAAGCAATATTATTTTTTAGGACTGTGTACTGTTGTGTTCTACAGCAAGAACAGTTGCAAATGTAAGCAAAGGAAAACCCCTTGACAAATGTGATTAGCAGCCATTTGAAAGGCTGCTCCCCGAAGGACCTGCTGTCACACTGACCGTGCTTGACCTCTTGATTTTCTTGGTTCAAGTCCAATTAACCTTTTGGATAAACCAAGAGTGTCACCAGTTTTGTAGTCAATACAAGCCTAGTTGTAATCATTTCATTTTCTGGTTCATCAAACAGGGCCTGGCCCCGCCTCGCATACCTCAAGCAAAAACATTGCCATTTCTCACTGTATAGAGGCAACAGTTTAAAGCTTGTTAGAGTCTAAAAAAAAAATCCATCTCTGCTGTCAAATCAGTTACAGACACTGGATAATGGTGGTGTTTTTGATGTGCACACAAAATGCTGACTGCACGCATTTCTTGTTTTTGTCACTTCCATTATATGGCTTACCAGTCTCTGTAACGGGTAAGTTGCTTGACCATGATTTACTATGATTTAACTGGAGGGGAGATGAAGGGGAAATGTATTTGCACAAAGCTTGACAACTACTCCTCTTGCTGCGTGGATGCTAATAGTGTGACTTTTGAAAAACCAGACATGGGGGGCCTCAAAGTCAATAAAGAGGGTTGCAGAGTGTTTACAACAGGCTGCGGGGAATGAAAGAGGAGGTCAGTGGCATGATGGCAGGCTTTGTTGTGCCACATGGCATCTGGTTTGAATATGGGCCATCAGGGAATTGTTCAACCAATTGTTCCTTCGCGGGTGACACGCAACCACATCTTTTATGGCGCCGTTTAAGCAACTGCTTCTCCAGACAGATGAATGTCATTCAAGAATACTTTTTTTTCTTCAAAATGAAAAGTGTTATTAATATTGTTATGGCTGAGTCTTACCTGCTGCTCTGCCAAGCTACTTAATCTTTCTTTGTTAACTTAAAGTGAAGACAAAGTAAAAAAAATAAATAAAAGGATCTCCTCTATTAGCGAGTCTTACAAGCTTTACACACTTGTTTATCGAATGTGGCCAGTTTTTAGGGGACAACACATGATTTTCATCATTGTCAGATGTAAGGTAGTAAAAAATTGGTATGAGGAGATTTACTGGTTTTATTTCTTTTGGGGTATAGCATCACATCACACGCTCTCGCTGCCTGTTGATATCGAGCTCTTCCTATCCTTTTGTTTACAAAGCCAGATGTCCCCACATGAATGTTAGAGCATGTAAATCTTCACCTCCTCCCCCACGCATTGGAACAGCTGTCTATTGTGAGAAACAAGCGCCTCTACTGGGGCCAACTCATACTAACTTGCAGCCAAATTATAATCAATTATTAATCTTGATTCTACAAATGGGAGGTGGATCATAGAGTCAAAACATAGAGAGGACAAAGAATATGAGGAGAAGAATCGTGGTGATTGCTGCACCAAGAGTAAATAAATATTTGTTGGTGGCAGTGGGATGGTGTTGGGCTGCATCTACCCCAATGGAAAAATGAGACCTGCCATCACCGGAGGACATCTCAATGAAAATAAATATAGAGGTAAGATTCTGCAACAAGTAGCAATCTCATATTACAGCAGTTTGGGACTGAACTGTATCCTCAGAGGAAAAATATTTGATCCCACAGAGTGAGTTTTATTAAAAAATTAAGATATCCACAGAATTTGACAGTGAGAGGATGGAAAGTTCTGCCAACAGTCCTGAACTCAACTTTGTTGAAAAGCCTCAGGATCAACTATGGTGTGTTGAGCCAATAGGATGCCATCTCTCAGGCAAATAGGATGCCATCTCTCAGGCCTTAAGTTGTAATTTGTAAATTGCCAATATACTTAGTTTCGCCAGACGTCAATCATCAAATCCACCAAACACCTGACGCAATGACAATGACTCCGATGAGATGATGCCAGATCAGTCATGGTTTCAGGAAAGCCACCCAAAAGCAACAAACAATGTTGCCCTTAAAACCAGATCTGATTTTGTATATGAAAAAACAGGGTGTTGGAGGTAAAGAGAGGTCTGGTGAAAGGGTAAAATTTTCAAATAGTACTCAGTTTACTTCTCCAGTTAAGACGGAATCATCCACGTCATCAGTTAAACTGCATAGTGTCACTGTAAGGGCCTAAAAGTCAGTTAACAGTGTTACTGACAATTAAAAAACATAGAGGTTAAGAGGTTGAGGTTGAGGGTGTTCTGCAGAATGATGTTCTACAGTTTATGGAGTAAGAGCAGAGCCACCGAGAGGCCAATGTTTGTATACTGGCATTTGCATACTAGTGCAGCCAATGTCGTAGATCTGGACTTTAATGAAATATAAATTTTCCTCTTGGAATTTTTACAGTGTTTTCCAAGTTCAGCTTCAGAATGTGTTAATAAGGACATTTAAATTAAAATTAGAAATTTAAATATTACATAAAATCTTATTTTACCTGGGGTTGAAATTCAATTCAATAATACAGTTTATTCCTTGTTAACAAAAAGTATGATTATACTTTGAAATAATTACATTGTAAAGCACATTTAACAATTAATGGGAACATTAGTTAAAATTTGAACATTTTTTATGTTATTTTATACTATTAACAGCTGTGTCTTTACATTGTGTTCATGTAGGTTGTAAGAAAGGGGAGCATGTCATCATACCTTAGGCTAATTATCTCTCCCGCCTAGCAAAACAGCCTCTCTGCTGGAGCAACTGATGCAAAGTGCCACTTTGCTAGGCACAAGAAATGTGCCTCAAATTCATTTCCATTAAAGCAAATGGCCCTCATTTTTTGGAATCACAGTTTCTTTCATCCATCTGCACATTTTCAAGTAATATTCATACATACCTAACCCTTTGGGGGAAACAGGGACCCTAGGGCCAGCTGCAGGTAGCAGTAGGGAGACATCCCTACCGCTGCTCCACTACCCAGAGATGTTCCAGGATTAAAGGAGCGAAACACCTGTCAAGGGTGGCTCCCAGATGAAGACACCCCAGCTGGCAGTTGTGTTAGTCAGTATGATGAAAAAGAAAACCAGCACAAGGATCCCTTCAAACATGCCCGTAGCCTCCTTGAGAAGAATAATTCTGGAACCCAGAGATTTACAGAGCAGGAGATGGAGGATCACGTCAAGAGTCAGCTAAGTGACAGCCATACCCCTCTTGGACCACTAGGGCACATACCCCACCCCAAAGAACCATCTACTCCATTTGACATCTTACCACTGAAATGGTCTCAAGTCAAACAGGTAGTGGAGTAAGGGCATGGTCTCTTGTGACATCTGGAGCTGAGTGGAACTTGATGACTGACCTCAACCAGCTCCTCAGATTCCCTCAGAAGATCACCTCAACCTTCCTTTCTACAGTCCCTCCCTCCCCATGCTGCTTCTCTATTGTATTTCTCATCTTCTGTTTGTTTTTAAAGCCATAAACGGCCTGGTCCATCTCTTGACAAGAAACTATACAAGATCATGGCAGAGCCTTGTGTTCATCTGGTCAGTTTCTGCTAGAAGTTCCAAGGTTGAGATCTAAACAGTCCTTAGTCATTTTAAATTTAAACTGAGGACCTTTTATTTTATTTATTTTGAAGTACTTTAAATTCTAACGAAGGCTACCTATATACAGTATATGCATTTATTCTGCTTCTATTTGGTTTGCTTTTAATATATTGCTGTACTGCCACACTTAACATTGTGTTTTTGTTTATTACTTCATGGTTTGTTTGTCTGCTTGTTTCCTCAGTACATGTCACTTTCTGACACCGCAAAGCATTTTAGATTCTTTTTGGCTATTTTAAAGGGCAGATCAATGTATTTCTGCATGTCATGCTTATACTGTGTGCTTATACTTTTTTTTTGGACTGATTTTTTCTTTTCTTGTCTCATTGTAAAAGGGTGTAATAGTCAAGTTTATTTTTATAGTTGCACCTATAGTTATACAAAATAAAAGCTATACCTCAATTTTGGTGCGCTTCTGCAGTGACAACAAAGACATTCTGACACTGGGGAAAAAAGGGAAAAGAAGCAAATTAGGCCTTATTTTTAAAAACCAAAGCGAAAAAATTTAAGAGACAGTCCCCTCTGGAAAGGAAAGTCTTCAAGCCTCTTTTAGTATGGCACTCTTAGTGATCATGGAGCTCATTACACTGAATAAAGTGCGTCTAAACAAGAGACCCAGACGCAGTGTTGTGTACAGCTTGGTCATGCAATCTTGCTACTTCAGGTAGAACTTGTAGGGTTGATGTGCAGTTCCTTAAGGTCGGAGTAATTCAGTTTAGCATTTAAATGCCAAACCTAAAATTCAAATTGTCACTATTCAAATTTCGAAGATAATAGGGTTTTTTGTTTTCAAAAGCAACCAAGAAGACATGAAAACAATCAAGACAGACGTGAAACAAGTCTTAAAAATAAAAAACAGGGCTTCTTTGTTTTTATCTTACTTCCTTCTAACAAGACTCCATCCTCCTCAGTCATCGCCTCTGTGGAAAAACTTGCGTTGAGCGTGCAAATCCTGCTTCATCCTGTTTTAGGACATATAAACACCATCCTGACAATTGTTGTATTTATCAGGTTAAAACTGAACCATGGACCGCTAATAGACATTTCCTTTAGAGACAAAAATAGTGGAGTCATTGTTACGTTATCAAATTCTATGGTCTTGCAGCATTCTTTGACTGTCAGCTGTTTTTTGGAACAATCAAAGGAAAACTTTATTTAGATATAATTAACCTAGATATAGTTGTATAGGCTTTCAGGTGATATCTGTAACTAATCAGGAAATACTTAATGATGAATATAGATACACTACAAACATTAAAAAAAAGACTAAGTAAAAGGTAATTTTGCTGTTGTACCTGATTGCAGTAAAACAATTTAATTGTTCAAGAAAAAAACATTTAGGATTCTTAATTACAATTCATGGATGATGCTCACAAAAGATCCTGTTGATCCTTAATGACATAACTAGCTCCGCTCTTTAGATCTATACTGTTGATTATTATTGATTGTCTGAAAGATTTTATCTGGAGATCAATAGTCTATGGGGGCTGTGATATATTACTGGCTGTAACCCCTACTTGGGTCATTTATGTGAGATAAAAGCCAAGGATAACACATACACTATTGATTTACTTCATTTCTTTCTGTCTCCCCTAATACGGTAATGTGGGCAATTCCAATATAATGCTGAGGTCTCTGAAGGCCTCTGTGGTCATCATCCATAATGATAGCAGCAGCAGGTGTAATTGATTCATCTAATTAAAAAGCGCAATGCATTAAATGAGCATGTCTTTTTTTAAAGAAAGTAAATATGTGATGCTTTTCCCTTTTTTAAACGTGTCATCTTCTCGCATCCCAACTCAGAGTCTTATCTGTGTGAGTCTGAGTGTTGCATCTAGAGGAATTGAGGAAGGATTGACATTTTTTCTGATCTTTTTTTGTTTGTTTGTTTGTTTTCAATTTTCAATACTTCTACAGTAGCAAAGGACACTTATATAAATGCTCAAATTATCTTTTTTTTTTTATGTTCGTTTGAAAAAGTTTTTGCCTTTTTGAAAGGGACAAGTATTGGCCAGCAGAATTGATGCTTCTGTCACAGCACTGATTCAGATTTTAAATATACTAAAAAAGTTTGCATGGCTTCATCTGAACAGTGATAAGCAGAGGATTGGTGTGGCTTTAGTGTAGCTTCATGGTGATTCACCTAAACTGGGAACAGTATCATAGTACAAGAAAAATGACCGGTTGCAAAGCCAGGCAAGGCTTTTTGAGGATAGACGTGAGCTCACTGGCCTGCACAATAGCTAAACTTAATGACGTTTCAATTAATCTGTAATCTGTAATTAATTGCCTCACCTGTGTGGATACTATACCCCTCAATACAATTGTTGGTATTTTTCTTTTATCACAGACATAATATTTTCAGATGTTTTTTCGCACCTCGACATGTTTCGACGTAAACTTCCGTCTTTTTCAGAAGGTCACGCGAAGACCTTGTCACGGCATCAGCTGATAAAATGCCAAGGTATGTGAGCAACATCTGAAAATATGTGTCTGTGATAAAAGAGAAATACCATCAATCGTATATGTTAAATGAGGACGTAATGATTTCCATTCAGTTATACCCACTCAATGCTGTCTCCTTATCCAGTCTGTACCAATCAATACATCTCTTTAATCTTTTTAAGCACCTCTTGACAAATAAATGTGATTGCAGGGTCGCAACACAGTAAGAAAGTCCATCACTTTGCTCAGCAGTTCCAAAAGGAGTGTTGTACTGAGTCAATAACAAATAGATATGAACATCTTTGCTTTGATTGTTCTCTGTTTCACATAATCCCATGCGAGCACATTTCGGATGCATGACACTGCCTGAGCAGTCATTTGTTTCCGTTTGTTTTTTCAAATTAATTCCTGAACAGCAGTCGGTTTAAAAATGATTAAACCCACCTTATTAGTGTTTGACCAATCAAGTACCCTTCTGCAATGTGTGAATTTTCGCACTGTGGTAACAGATCAGTGGGAATAACTGCTCAGACACAGTGACGTCCGAAACAGATCTTTGTCTCAGCCACAGTGGAGACAGTGATCCTGACCGCTTGTGCCTCGAGGGAAACTTCAAGTATATATCAGTGTGTGTTTGTGGCACGTTGCAGTAACCAGATCACTTTGCACAGACCTAAAAAGCCAAGGCCAAGTCTCAGAAAGCATCTGTGGTCAGTACTTTCTGTCTCTCCATTCTTCCACTCTTCCACTCTATCACCTCTTTCTGAAGCACACAAGCGTCATTGTGCCTTTCGGGGGTCTCATCTGTACTCAAACTCTGCCCTCTACATCTTCTTCTCTCACACCAACCAACGTCACGTCCTCTGTCATGACATCCATAACTTAGTCCTTCCTGGCCGTGCCAAACGCAGCATCCTAACAATATATCCCTCGATGGTACATGTTCAGACTATCTCAGTCTGGCCACCTTTCCGTTATCTTCAAGACATCTGACGTCTGCTGCCACTTTGATTTCCACATTCCTGATACTATTCATCCCTGTCACTTAATAAGAGAACATCAACATTTGAATCTATGCTACCTTCAGCACTGCTTTGCATCTTTTGTTATTACTTTTCATTATTGTTCCTAAACCATACAGCATTACTGATGTCTCCTCTGTCTTGTACACCTTTCCTTTCAATCTTGTTGGTACCCTTATCGCACATCAAACAAGTCCTTTACCTTAAAAAAAAAAAAAAAAAATCTCTACTCCACTGCTATTAAAACAGTGGTCCTAGAATTCTGGAAAAGCAGTGGTGCTAGCTTGCTGTAAAAACGCCAGCGCTAGCTGGCTACATGCAAGAACATTCTTTTTTGTGTGTGTGTTTGTCTGCAATAACAACATTAAGCCTTCGATTGGAATGTCCTCCTTGTTCTCATTACTGCACTGCTCAAGCGCATGTTACAGTCATTTCTCTTTAGTTCTCGCTGATATTTCCAAACTACTGTTCCAGATACTGGATATGAGTTCCTTTGGAATACCTTTCCAGAGAGAATTTTAGCATCCCTTGCTCTTGTTCTTGTATCTGAATTTTCTTTGCTACCTTCTGGACATTATTTATCCAGTTTGCACTCAGACTTTTAAATTCTTCAGCCAATATAGGGTAGCTTAGTTACCACATTAATTTTTAATCTCCTGATTTCTTAATGTATTATCTCTTTATGATGTAAATGTGAATATTTAGTTTTTTGGTATTGTGTAAAACATTTCTTATCTGTCCACAGCAACCAATTCTAGACAGATAGATCCAATTGCTCCAATTGTAAAACAGAGCCTTGGATTTGGACTAAGTTCTAAGCTCTCTCTGCTCTAAGATCGATTTCTTCTTTAACATATATTTAAGTTACTTGTGTAAATCCACATCCGTAGCTTCTTCCTGTTCTTCAGTTCGTCCTGGTTCTTTAAGGAGCTTTCCATCAGGGGAAATTCCCATGTACTGGACAGTTTGCATATTTTTTTTTAGCTTTTTAGCTTTTAGCTTTTGCAGCTCGTTTACCTTCACTATTTGCTTGACAACGTCTCTGAGCAACTTCTTCTATTCCTGTTGGAGATTTCACAGCGCCTTGCTAAGCAAGGCAGACTTTAAACCTAGCATTGTGTGGAGACCCCGTGCTTCCAGGCAAGGGGGGCATGGTGACCGGAGTTTTAATTTGCTCATCAGCCCCACTAGCCACCCTCCTAGTTAGAGGGTTTCCTCCTCTTTCTGGCCTTCCATGCTTCCAACTCTCAGCACTGTCTCATCCGGTTCTGGCAAGGGTAACAAGGCCCCCTCCCACCATTCTACCAATAATTTGAGCCTTTCTTCAAAATTGTCTCGGGCACTGGGATGCTAAAAATGCTCAGCTATCTGAGAGAGCTCACTTTTTACGACAACCTTCAATTTGTTGCAGGGATTGATTTTCTAAAAAGGACTGAAGTTTAAAGGTAGCCATTTTGGAAGCCACTCAATTGCCAATTACCAAGTTCAGATATTGAAGCCTGAGAATTTAAGAAAAAAAAAAATACATAAAATAAAAATCGTATATATATATATATATATATATATATATACATACATACATACATACATACTTACATACATGTATGTATGTATGCGATCATGTATGTATGTATGTATGTGTGTGTGTGTGTGTGTGTGTGTGTGTGTGTGTGTGTGTGTGTGTGTGTATAGAGCTATTATTAAAAATCCCAGACAAACCCCCAATTACACCTGCATGTGTGTGTGCATGTGTGTGTGGTTACCCTTGTTGGATTAATTGATTAGTGGTCTTTTCTGTGAGAATCTTACGTCTGACCAAAACAGTATTTTACACAAAATGGAACATCTTTATCGAGATAAGGTTATTATATATTAATTTTTGCAGTTGCACATGCAAGCAATAGCATCTTTGTATGAGGAATTGAGTAAGCAACATGAAATGTATAATGGGGAACCTGCATTTATGCACGTCTGTAAGTTTAAAAAGCTCTCTTACTGTAAACTTTCTGCGACTTTGCCAAAACAATCACAGGCTGCCGGCAATCACAACGATGGAGTCGTCCTTGATCTCCAGCAGTGACTGTGAGCTTGTCGGCAGACAGGATTTTGCCTCATACAGGAACTCAAAATGTATCATGATCGCTCTGAGCAGAGTTTTAGTGAAACTGGACTGAATGCTGACACAGAGAGCACACGTTTGTTGTTTACCATTCTAGGCAGTAAAACCACAAATACATACAGTACAAATTGTGATTGTGGTAAGTCGTCAGGATTGGATAGTCCGATAACATGTTTGAAATAAACCCTCATTCAGATTCAGATTCTCTATTTCAGCCACAAAGTATTTACCCACTATCATTTAGTTGTTTTGTATTTCTTAAAATAGCTATCCAGTCACGGTATTGAAATTTATAATGCACACCTGCAGTCATTTTCCGCTTTATAATATTTTTTAAAAGTATTGTAAATGCAGTCAATGAAGTTGACAGCACTGGAAGGTAAAGGAAACTGAAGTAAGATGGATTAAGATGCTTCCGTGTTTGGTGGAGGCTAGAAGGGGGCGGCACTGAGCCAGGAAGAATAAGACGGGTGCATATAGCACAGAACATAGGAACACAAATGGGGGAGAAAGAGCCTTGGTGCCCGTTTAAAGTCTTGTCAAAGATGAGCAGCGGGTCAGGGTCTCCATGCTGGTGGAACGCGAGGCCACAAGGGGCAGGAATGTCAAACACAATGTCTCTGCCATCAGAGGTTACATCGGCAATTCACACAAACGCGTGAGGAATGAAGGTGGGAAAGCACTCAAAGCAAAAGCACAGATAGCACTTGTAGTTTCACAGTTTACAAGTAAATGAATTAGAGTTTCATACAAGTTGAAAATATGTGAAATTACGACAATACAATCTTGCTTAAGTTTATCAGTGCATCAAATATTTCCTGTACCTCTAAAATATTGGACGGTGGCTTAGGTCTCTTTCACACCTAATTTTGTGCAAATGTTATGCTTAAAAATTTTGAGTCCTGACTTGGTTGTGCATTTCACTACCACACATCATACCATGGAAGCGACAGTAGTGCACAGTACTTCTAATGTCATCTCAGCTGACTGGATTTAAAGGAAAATCACACCCCTCACAGTTCCAACTTGATGTGATGCAAATGAAATGAAATGTTTGGAATGTTAATGTTATTTCAATGATGTAAGTTCTGTCAATATTAATAGGTATTAGTGAATCCTATTGCACTTACTCCTCTGTGACGTGACACTCTTGATCACATTTGCCCCTAATGTTGTTGTAATGATTGCAAGGCGGCAGGACACCTGAGATTTAGTGTAATAAAAAAAAAAGAAAGAAAAATTGCAGACACATTCCAAAAGCATTTCTTTGGAAATTATCATAGCCGGGTGGAATGTGGCCTAAAGATTCTTTTGAAGGGAAAGAGATTTCAGTTGTAGCCACGTGTTGCTGTGACGATAATATTGCATTTTGCAACCTCAGCTGTCATGATCAAAAACCTGCAGTCTGTAAGTTTTTCAAAATACAGACACAGGAAAAATATTATTATTATTATTATTATTATTATTATTATTATTATTATTATTATTATTATTATTATTAATATTATTATTATTATTATCATCATTGACAGCTTATTTTAGCCATGAGGATCACACAAGACTCATAATGTCCTTGGAGGTGATCTGACTGCCCTTTCTTGTGGTTTGGGTGTGTGTGTGTGTGTGTGTGTGTGTGTGTGTGTGTGTGCGCGCATCTGATGATTGATTTTTAGTTGCCTGTGACAATTATATTGTTCATTTCTGTTGGTAAATTCAAAATGTCCAGATGCCATGTGCACTGAATGAGAGAGCTAATCCATCACTTCCTCTTCCAGAATTCCATACACTCTGCAGTGAGGAATGAGGAACGCAGCACTATTTCAAATACGAGACTGGACACACAACATATTATTGATGTTCTCCGGCGTCACCCTCTGAGTGAGTATAAAGTGTCCACAAGCTCCAAGACTGGCGCCGATCTGTCTGTTGCACACCGCAAACCAGAACTGCAGATAAGTCCAAAAAAAAAAGTACAAGTTCTCAAAAGAATGGTGATTCTAGCGCACAACAAGCCATTGCATTATTTATTTTTTTACATTATTTTTATTGCCATTACCATTTAGTCTAAGTGCAAATCGCACAGTTAAGATAAATACAATTCAATTACAATTCACTGGATCACAAAAACATTAATCTGATCATTTCAGGGCTGTATATCATAATGTTAGTTTCTTTTGTCCAATCTTACAGGGAAGAGTTTTACTGAGAAAATCATCATAGTACAAAATAAAAGTAACGCTGTAGATCTAAGACACGATGGTTTGAAGTTAATTCAATTGTTAAATTGGTGCTGTTGAATGTCACGGCAAGACAGGCACCACACGTCTCACACTTATCAGCCACTACACTTGGTTGAGCTGACATTATGAGGAACTATCAAGGTAGTTATGTTGTCATCTTACACACGATCACCTACGATTTCTATCAAGATATATTTCTATCATTAAAATCTTTAATTTCAAGGTCTGCAGTACCTCAGGGCTTTGTGGGTATTTACTCTGCAAAGGGGTCTAATATTAACATGGTGGAAGGCTTGAAGAGCATAAAATGCAACCCCCGTTTTTTTTTTTCCACAGTAATTTTGCCCTGACAGCGTAAAAAATGTAATTTTCATGTCAGGTTGACATTGAATTGAGCAAAGATTGGGACAATGATGAGAACTGGAGACTTGCTGTCTCTGTCTTTGTGAATGTGATTATATGTAGGTGTGTCACAATTGACAGTGTCACAGTATCAGTCTAAAAACAAAGATGACTTTGGTTATGTACTCAAAACAGATTTCAGTGATACACAAGTCAACTGAAAGATGGGTTTTTATTTCATTTTTAAACATTTCTGGTGCCTCCTTTTGGTCATTTAAATCTGCATGTAACTACAGTTAATAATTACATAGTTTTTTTTTACATAGCCTAGTTTTACACATGAAATTACTTTATTGATGATGTAATTACTTATTATTTACTAACTATGCAAATTAACATATGTGAATAACAAAAATGCAATTAGTAAGCTGAACTTAAGCAAAATAGCCTCGTAGTTTGAGGTAACATAATTTGCAGGTATACATACAGAATGACTTTGGATTATTTTGTATTATACCTAATACACGCATAATACACACATACTGCAATGTTTTAAAGGCAAACTGCATTTGAGTTGGAATGACATTAAAATGTCTGATGTCGAGTCTAACTTTGTTCTTGTTGTTTATTTTTTATTTACAAGATTTCCTACTTTTTGGTGTTGGGTTAAGGATCAGTTGTTGTGTTGATGTGCATGGGCAAGGCAACATCTCCATTCTGGCACACGCTGATATTGATGTTGTTTTAAGCCCCTTATGGAGTACAAAATGGACACGTGTTTTAGCGAGAGTATTGTATATATGAGACATATTGACCCCAAAGGATCCAACTGAGAACTTTAATTTCAGGTCATTTTAGTGAATACGCTCCTTCACAACCCATTTTTGTGCCATTCTTGGCCTAAATTATGAGTTTTTAATATGTATTACCAGGAATCTTACTGTAAGATGGATTTCTGAGCCACGCTGTAGTTTTAATATCAGTGTATTTGCATAAATGTACATTTATTTTTGTTTTTCTTAAAGTTGACACGTCCTATGACTTCAATAATTTGTCTGACACTCATCATTGTCTTAAAATTCATTTTGGTGAAGTATGTGTGTGGGAAAGCAATTTAGACACTATATTCAAAATGTTTAGGTTTTAAGAGCACAGGAATTGGGGATTTAATTATTTTTTTCTCTCTCCAAAAAAATATAAAAATTCTCAGAAAATGTAAACCTCTGCAGAACTGCAAAGTGTTTGAGCAGGATCATTATTTTGTTATTTTTGATTATTATTTTATTACGGGGGATAAGGGAAAGGGCTAAAATTAGGAGGACAATTATTCATTTTCCAAGGCGCATGGATCCTTTTAATGTATTGTCATCTGAGGGTTAGGCCTGAAAGGGAAAGAGAAAAGAAGAGGGTAGCTGAATGGATTCCATTAATTTAATTGACGCAGGCCCTGACAAGAGATAAAACATCTTGGTAGCACATCTCTCGGCTTGGTGCGGAGCGTCGTAGTAAACAAGCTGTGATCCATAAACAAAGCCCAAAGAGCACTGCCATGTCTACAGAGACTTCAAGGCCATAGAATATGTCAAAGATGGGCTCGAATTGATGGTGAAGTGTACACCCCCTACCCACGCACACGCACAGACAGACACACACACACACACACACACACCTGCGTGCACGCACACACATTTTTAATGCTGAATTGTAACCATTGTGCTTGGCTTGTGGGTATTTTGATGGTGGCAGCTCGCTACTCTAGTAAAAGCACTTGCAGTGCAAGGAGAGAAAAGAGACACCCTCTCCAATAAAGGCTCTGAAGTATGGACAGCTCCATTGAACATTTGTCGGATTTAATTTATCAGTATAAAATACATGTACAAAGAAATCAAGTCCACAAATTTCGCTATCTTATTTCAGCCAGTGCTAGTGTCATACAAGATACCGCTACCATTGAAAGTTTTAAAGTAAGGACATGCTGACACTGTTGGAGTCTGCTTGCCTTTCCACTACAAACGCAACAGGTATCAGAATATGTAGCATTCTTCGCTGAATTGTTCCCTCAGCGGGCGCTGGCTTTTCACTGAATGCAACACAAAACGCTGCAGGTTCCATTAGACGAGGGACAAGATAATCTTCATGACAGTGAGACAACACGGCCTGGACAATGCGTAGCCATCCACTATAGAGCGCTTTTAAATGCTCTATGAATGTGACTTATGAACAGAATGCCCAGCAGCCTGTTTCACAAAACTGATGCTTTTTATCGATACCTTGTAAATCCCACTGTCAACAAGTCGGCGTTAAAAATGGCTAAAAGGACGACAACTTTTCAAGGCCCAAATCTTGGCACGTCGCTTGTTTTTTCTTCCAACTGTAAAAGCATGAGACTTTCCTTGATGTCTATTCACACAGCAGATGTCATGAATGGCTGCTGTTTGTTGTATTTGTGCAAAACCTTCGAAACAACAAAGAGTACGATTCATTTTGAAAGAGCCTAAGGTACATATAGAGAAGCTTCACTGCAGAACTTTCAGATAATACACAACATGCACTCACAACATGCACTCACAACATGCTACACATGCAATACATTTTTATAGTAAAACTTTACTTTTTCTGTAATGTCAAAAAGCGTACCAAATTAAAGATGGTGAAAAAGAATACACACAAAACAGCCATCAGTTATGACTAGACATTGAAAGAGACCAATGATTTTTGTTAA
The DNA here is from genome assembly GCF_046127955.1 of Nelusetta ayraudi. Classification (NCBI taxonomy): domain Eukaryota; kingdom Metazoa; phylum Chordata; class Actinopteri; order Tetraodontiformes; family Monacanthidae; genus Nelusetta; species Nelusetta ayraudi. The sequence continues at coordinate 3,856,036 of NW_027466142.1, forward strand.
TGGGGATAAATATTGTAGAGGGTGTGTGAGTGGATAATTTTTTTATTATTTTTTCAGTTTCTCATTTTTCAGTTTAAAAAAGTAAGTCCCCATGAAATTGTTGATTGTTGACTCTGGATTGATGCTATTTGGCATATATTTATAAAAATCAGTGGCAAGTCTGTTGATGCTTATTAGATTTTTTTGTTTTTTGTTTGTTTTTGTTTGTTTTTTAAAGAGGATTTAACAATTTTGATCTATGACTTACAAAATAACAAAAGCTATTGTACAAGACCAGTGGGACACCAGGGAGATAAATATATTTATTTCATTCAGCGCTGCCTGCTGGTTGTAAAGCCCTTCATAGACCATGCATGATTTGGCACTATTTGTAATATATCGCATTTAAACTCACTAGCTTGGTTCTCTGTTGTAAAACAGAGATGACAAAGGGTAAATCCGCACTAATGTCGGTATGCTCACACAACACAGCAGTAAAACCCAGTACACAGTAGACTAAAGCCCATTGTGCAGGTAAGGATCAAAGTGGTGTGAACAAAGCCTCAATTAGACAAGTGAAAGTCTTAGAAACGTGGGACAGAGCTGGAGTACTCAGTGACAAACAAAACAAGTACAGTACAAACAAAAGGGGGCACATGAACACTCCATTAAAAAAAAGCCCTCAAGTTGGAAATGAATCCACAAACTTGCCATCAGAGAACTTCCAAGACACATATACATATTGTTTATTTTTATTTAAGCACTGAACTGCGGCCATCGTCTGTCATGTCCTCAACTCTGAGGTTTAGTTTTTTGTCAGTTCAGTGATGTTTATTGTCTCATGACCTCCTGTTTTATTTTGAAAATCTGTTTCCCTTGTGCGTTACCCCCACTGTCTGATTAGTCTTCCACTCCCTGATAGTGTCCACCTGTTCCTCATTACCTAGTGTATTTTAAGTCAGTGTCTTCCCTTGCCCTGCACTAGTTTGTCTTGTTTTTTGATGTGATTTTGTGTTGTTTCCTCTTCAGAGTATTTTGTGATATTCCTAAAAAGAGTGATTTTGGTTGCTACTTTTGTTAATGAACACTGTTTAATTTGAAACTTTGTGTCGACTTGTGCATTTGGGTTCAGTTCTTTCTCCAGTCCTGACATCCTCTTTCATCTGGTCAGGTAGATTCACATAGCGCAAGCCAATTTACATTAGTCTGTAAGAACATGAAATACTGCACACTGGGACTTGGAATAATTTAATTTTAAGGATATTCTGAGTCACCTCTCCTAATGGTATTTTGTATCCCTTTGAAGGAACAGGAGTATCATCTGCTTGAAATTGAAAAAATTGCAATACTTTTCTGTCATTTTGTGTGGCTTTTTTTTTTTTTTGAGTCAAATTAGAGCGTTAGACCGAGTGTTAGATCTTCCATGAGCAGTACAATAAGCCACACAAGCTTATCTATTTATATTGCAATGTATCTGAAAAACCAAAGGGCTTTGTCTTCACATGTATTTATTCATTACCCATTGTCTATTTTAATAGATTCAATTATAATAAGAAAACTTGTATCTATCCCAAAAGCTTTATTTAAATCATTCTGGCAGGCAATTCCAGTACTATCAAGGCTTGATATTTAATAATCCCACAGTCGTTCAGGCCAGTGCAACAGCTAGTGTTAATAGACGACAGAATTTAAAACAAACTTGCTTCTAATTTGAACGTACTGTCTTGGGCATTTGAGAAGCATATACAATAGCCCAGGAGCGATCAGATCTCTATATTATTTCAAATTGCATGCCTGTGCTCTTTGCATCTCTGGCTTCAACAGTTCAACTCGACTTACTACACCTGAAGACAGTAACATTTAAAGACAGCATAGCAAATCAATTAAAATGTTCTTCTGAACTAAGAAATGACAAAATGCAGCAGGCAGATATTGTTTCTTCCTAGACTTGTCGGATTTTCTTACAGTTTTTCTCAGTGGTGTAGCTCAGTTTATTCTAGTGGGTATACACTGTTTCCCTCCCCTTCTTCCCCCAACCAGCCTTGTACAAATCTGTCTGTCCGCAGCTACTTCATAACAACACTATCGAGGTACTGGTGTTGGTGGCGAACTACTTTCCCCTCCTGAGACGTCAGATGGTTTGCCAGAACTTCTTCAGGGCCGACCTATAGTCCTCCTCTATGACCTCACCGAACTCGTCCCAGGGCCAAGTTTTTGTGTCCACAAGCGCCCGAGCTGCAGGACCCTTGGCCTGTCGGTACCCATCAGCTGCTTCAGGGGTCCCATGAGCCAACATGGCTCGATAGGACTACTTCTCGACCTCGACTGCAGTACCACAAAGCACCCAACCCCTATGGCTCCCTGTACGGGTGGTAAGCCCACAGGAGGTTGGACTCATGTCGCTCCTTTGGCCTGGGCCCAGCTACCAGGCGCTCACATTCGAGCCCTAACCCCAGGCCTGGCTCCAGCGTGGGGCTCCAGCTGCGCTATACTGTGTGGCGTCACAGTCCTTTGTAGTTGTATGACTACTCATAGAACTGCTCTTAGTCTGTCCCATCACCCAGGACCTGTTTGCCTTGGGAGACCCTACCAGGGACATAAAGCCCCTGACAATATAGCTCCTAGGATCTTTCGGGAACTCAAACTCCAACACCACGATAACCGGAGAATGTCTCAGAGACTTTGTGTCCCACTCGCTCTAAAGGCTTCCAAAACACACCCTCTGCCACTCAACTTCAGGTCTTAGTAGATTCTGGGGCAGATGACAATTTTATTGATAAAGGTTTTATGCTTTCTGCTAAGATCCCTTTAGAGCTGTGCAACAATGCTAAGCCCATGAGCGCCATTTATGGTAGCTTCCTTGAGACTGTGACCAACCAGACTGAGACCCTCACCCTAACTATTTCTGGAAATCATCATGAGCGCATTCGATTTTTGGTTATTTCCTCCCCTTCTTTGCCAGTGGTCTTCGGGTTACCTTGGTGGAAGTTACATGATCCTCATATAGATTGGGTTTCTTCTTCTATTGTAAACTGGAGCATATTTTGTCACTCCCTGTGTTTACGTTCTGCTTCCCCTGTTGCGCATCCCTCCTCCTCCGCCTTCACCCCCAGATCTGAGCTCAAGGCCCTCTGATTACCATGATCTGGGTGAGGTGTTCAGCAAGGACCGGGTTTTGTCACTTCCTCCCCACAGACCCGATGACTGCAGTATTGACTTGATTCCTGGCGCTGCTCTGCCCTCTAGTAGATTGTATAGTCTTTCCCGTCTGAAGAGGGAGGCTTTGAAAGCCTACATGAGTGGTGGACTGATTAGGCCATCTACTTAGAGGGGCTGGGTTCTTTTTCGTGACCATGAAGGATGGCAAAGGACGTCAAAGAGTTTGTAGCCACCTGTTCCGTTTGTTCCAGAGGAAAGGCTTCCCATAGACCTCCGGCTGGACTACTACAAACTCTATCCATACCCAAGCGTCCCTGATCACATCTGTCTGTGGACTTTGTTACGGGGTTGCCCCCTTCCAACGGGAACACCATTATCCTGACTATTGTGCACCGCTTCTCCAAGATGGTTCATTTTGTTGTTTTCCCCAAACTCCCATCTGCCCAAGAGACAGCGGACCTGTTGGTGAACCATGTTTTTCAGCTGCACGGACTTCCGGTAGACATCGTCTCTGACAGAGGGCCCCAGTTTTCCTCCCGGGTCTGGCAGGCCTTCTGTAAGACTATTGGGGCCTCCTCCAGCCTCACATCTGGTCACCATCCCCAGTCCAACGGCCAATCTGTACAAGCAAATCAGGACCCGGAGTTGGCCCTGCGTTGTCTGTCTGCTCGCCACCCAGCCTCCTGGAGTTTGCATCTCCCCTGGGTGGAATATTCCTCTGCAACTGGTATGTCTCCATTCATGGTGGCGCATGGATTCCAGTCCCCACTTTTCCCCTCACAGGAGCGAGGGGTGGCCGTGCCATCTGTCCGAGCACATCTACGTTGCTGCCATGCTGTGTGGAGGCATGCCAGGACTGCACTCTCTCGCACGGCTCAATGTAATAGACTCTTGGCTGAAAAACGCAGGGTCCCTGCTCCAGATTACTATCCAGGTCAAAAGGTCTGTTTGTCTGCCAAGGACCTACCCCAACCTGTGGAACAAGTTGTTACCAAGATTCATCGGGCACTTCGAAATTGAGAAGCTCATCAACCCCACTGCCGTTCGCCTCCACCTACACCGTACCTTCCATGTCTCCCTTCTAAAGCCAGTCACCACCAGCACCCTCAGCCCTCCTGCCAAATCCCCTCCACCCCCGCTGCTCATTGACATCCGCCCCTGCTCTCACAGACTCTAGGAGTGTTCTCTTAGCTATAGCGGGTGTCGCTGGTGTACTGAAAGACATGTGTGACAACAGATTTGGGGACCTAATCCAAGCCTACCCCAGCTGGGTCTTCCCCTTGCCAGCTATTGTCTCTTCTCCCAGGTTGCACAGTGTGCGGTGCCTAATCCACCATCATCTCCTCCTGTGTCTTAATTTTTTGTTGCTCAGTCGATGGATCACTGGGGTTGAATGACACCCTGACTGTCTGTCTGTAAACTCTCCTCAGTTCTCTTTGTCAGGGCATTGATGGCCTTCATCAGTCCAGAGACGGCACTGACCAGCTGCCTGGTGTGAGCAATGATGGTATAAGTGTCCAATTTGAGCGCTTGCACCAAAGATGACACAGTTCCAGTGCAATTGGATTTAACTCGTTTTAAAGTGCTGCAGATTTTTTTTATTTTTATTTTTTTTACATTGTTTGTTGCTGCAGCAACTCCTCGTTAATGTCGTCATGATCCTGTTTCAGCAGGCTCAAAAGTGCCAGTTGAGTTTGGCTCACCTCAGATACTTTTGTCCTGAAGTGTTCCTGAGACCATGGGGACATGGAGACATACATTAGAAATGTAATCTGTCATGGGTGTGCACTATAATCCAAGCAGCTTTTCAGGAGCAAACTGGAGTTTTCTGTACAATATTGTTGAAGGACATAGATGTGCCTTCCTTTTGCACAGACTGGTGGTGCAACCTCTTCACTAAACATATATGTAAAACTAAACTATATCAACTGATAAGTACGTTTTGAGGTATCGTGAAAGGAACAATATCTCGTTTTTGTGATCTGGTATATTACCAATGTCAGCAGATGACCCAACAAGTCTACAGGCAGACATGAAATGGGCAAAGAAGCCGGAAAATTGTATGCATAATGCATGTAAAACACAACTATGACAAAGTTGCGCAACAAACTTGGATCCAATGACTATCTTAGATTATAAGACTATTAAAGCCCATTAAAATGTAATGCATAGGTATAACAGTTTAGATTTGAGTGGATAAATTATTCTTTTTTTTAATTTATATTACTAGAGCCTTGACTTTTTTTCTGCGGCAATGTAGACATATTTGTGGTCACCCACAATATTAACACATCCACGTTACCCACACATATCATACATGTCTTTACTGACATCTTTTTTTTATATATACTGTCCATCTTTTGGTAGCTTCCTACACTCCTACATACCCCTTTGTGTTACTTTCCCCCTATCTCCTCTGTTTTTCTTGTCAAGACATCATTGTTAATGTCAGAAGTCAGTGCCTCAAATTCTGACAAGATCCACCGCACGGAACAGAGCAGAGTGGAATTTACATCTAATAGCAGTGTTTTCCCCTCCATTAGTTGAAATGACAGATGACAGACGCATTGGTGGCCACAGCAATACTTACTTAAACATGGAGAAAATAATGGCTTTGTTATGTGCTCCGGCTCTGACCGCATCTACAGCTTTTATAGAATTCAGAGTTTTTGGTCAGCGCGGACTATTTTGTCTTATTAATTACAGCACTGAATGTTTTGTGAATTCTGGATAACCTTTCATTCTCTTCGCAAAGTGTGTTTGTTTTGTTTCTTTTCACATCCATGCACACACTCACTCAGGCACGCTCACACACACACACACACATACACACACAGCCCACTGCATATCTACCAACATATGCAAAAACTCTTTGAAGAGAATGGTTTGAGCCCAATAGATCTTGTCACCAACATATTTGAATTTTTACTCTGCACTTGCTCTATCAATTACACCTACAGTTTTCCTGCAAATGTTTTATTTGAAGAGTGCTTTCCTTAGTCCATATCTAAGCACAGATAGCTGGATTAACATCTAAATATATTGAAAATGTCTACAAAAGTTTTGCAAATTCAGAAAGACTGTGTGTGCACTTCCACCCACTGTTGATACACTAACATTTACAGTTGGCTTATCAAGACAGGTGCTCCATAGTGCAGTTCAGAAGAAAACACTTTGTGTGATCAAGTGAATGTTTGACATTGCTGAGGGCCGGAAAACACGTAGCCTTCAATGCTGTAAAAAATGAAGAAAAAAAAGAAAAATCTATGCTCGCACTGACACTCTCCTCTGTTTGCGACTTAAGTTTCTGTATGTGCTGAACTTCATTATTCACAAAATTAGCCTATGAAGTGTTATCTTATGTCTTTCAAGATAGACATTCATTTTATTCCAGTAATTTGTGTTTATGTAAACATACTATGTACAATGTACTATTTGAATGTTGTCTCATTCTTCTCAGTAAAGTTTATCCATCCTCAGTATAAAGTGAAACAATGTATTTCTGGAAGGGAAGGGAATATTCAAGTCTCCTACAAAGTGGTGATATGATGTATAGATGTGATGAAAGCCCAGCTACTAGTTAGTGCAAACTTGTTATAACTCAAATACCTACTATAAATACTATAAAGCCAAACTATATGCACTCATTTGATCAGCCATGTGACATGCTGAGCAAATGAGTGCAGCAAGCAAGGGAAGACAATACAAGGCTTTAGCTCATTTAGCTGGAATTAGCAAACTTACGTAAACAAAGAAAAAAATGTGTGAACAGACAATGATTACCGACAGAACCCATAAGATCTCAGATGGAAAATAAAGTCACTTTGAGGTTGAAGTTAAAGTTTTGTTTTGTCTCCGTTGTCTGAATTTCTGTCAAGTCCAGGTCTGTTATGGCTCCATTTCAATTATCTGTTTAATTCTCCCATTTTAGATTTAAGTATTTTCTTCCCCTCAAGGACAGCTTTTGTTGAGTAACTGTATATAGAAAGTTTTCTTATTCTTATTGGCTATCCTGTGACACCCCTTGAATAACAAAGCCCTGTGGGTCCAGTATACAGCCTCCAGTCACATAAAAAAAACAAACACAAAGACAAAAACAACACATACAACATTAACAGGTCAGTATGAGCACTGAAGCAAGCAACAACAAAAGATCGATAAATAATTAATAAGCACCATAAGGCTCTCAGGTTCACAATGCCACACACAGATCCAGGGTATAGCCTTCACTAGTGACTATGTAACTAGGTGAATATTTGACTTTAAAATATGTTGAAAGTCAAGAGAACCGCAAACAACCAACACTGTAAATTAGAAGACACGCAACCTCAGGAAAACTTCCTCATGTCTCAGAAAAACCTCTTATCAGGTGACTAAATAGCGTTGGACAAAACAAAAGGCTCAACAGCAGGGACAGCATCCATCTCGCTGTGGATGCAGCACTCTTATCAAGCAATCTGGCCAAGTTTATTCATCATCTGAAAGAGTCAAGACCATGATACAGTACTGCAGTTTTACATGGCTCTTTGCACATCCGTGTGAGCACTTACCCACCTTTTATCGCAACCACTTTGAATATTAAGTTGTTGTTTTAAAAAATAATAAAACATGTCCTGCAACATCATTAATAGAGATTATAATATTAATTTACTGAAACACCGTTAGAGCTTGACAGATATGTCAGTCTTAATGAGGCTACTCTCCCATTTACATATATATAGCAGTTGTGTCCTCAGACATGTTTTCAAACATTGCTGTGGTTGAGTCAGGGCCGTCTGTCTGCCATCCACTCCGATCAGATCATTGCATGTTGCTCCGTCCAGCTCCCTTTGAACTTTGTCTTGGGCCACCAAGCACAAAAACATCTGCAGCCCATGGGACAGTTCATATGCATTTAAATTTTCAAAAATGAATAAATAAATGAAAATGTAAAAGTATAAGAGGGGCATTTTGGTCCCTTCTCAGCAATGGCTTGTTTCATGTTTTTACTCTGGGTTTTAAGTGCTTCAAATCTGCACCACTTTATCATACAAATGTTTTTTTTTTTATATGTCTACACCTTTTTCTCCATCTGCCTTTTCTTTGTCCCTCAAAACTGCAGCCTCCATTCTATGTCTCACCTTTTCCCCTCCAGTTCCCTTAAAAATTAATGAATGAGATTTTTACAACAGGTGAATCATAACCCAATCTGTCTGGCTCGCACCTTGTGTTTTCGAGCCCTGCCAATGTTAAATAAATCTGTCAGCCAGGACAAGGGCATCCAGACCACTCAGAGTTTATCTCAGTTGCCATTCTGGACAGGTTCCCCCCAAAAAACAAAAAAACAAATGACAAAAAAAAACACAACAAGACAAGCTACAGACTGCGATTATCCCATCACATGCTGCTTTTAATACAACTAGCCATAATGTTTCTTATTGGCGAAAATCTAATTGGCTTTAAACAGACGGCACTGGTTAGTCACACTTCAGTCTAACTATCAATGTTAGATATACAGTGGTCCCTCAATATAATGAGGTTCCCCTTTCGAGGCCTCGCTGTTTCGCAGATTTTTTTGTGTAATTTTGCATGCTTTTTTTTTTTTTTACAGCATACGGTATGAACGCGTATTGTGTTTGGCGTCCTGATTGGTTAAGGGAGAACCGCGCATGTGTTCTGCGTCCTGGTTAGCTAAAGGACTGTACTTTACTACACCACTGTCAATCAATCTCCTCCTTGCAGTGTCTCCTGTACAGTGCAGAATGCGTTCGGCTAGCCAGATTTACATAAATGTTCATGTTTGTCCAGGCGCAGCGTAGCGTCACGGTGAATACGCTGAAATACGCGTGAGTTACTGGTAATAATTTCTTATGTGTCAAAACTCTTAGATTGATCATTAAAATTAAATTTGTTAAAAATGTTTGGGCTTGAAAATAGGTTTTGATCTTTGGTTTCATTTACTAATATTGTACTTATTTTTTTAAATCGCAAAAGTTTGAACTTTGAGAGTTTAGAGAGAAATGTGAGAAAATGTTAATGCCTGTCTGAAAAAAGTGTATAAAAGTGTGTGGTTAGGGGTTTTATGGCTTAAAACGTGTATAATAATTGTAAAAAAAAAATAAAGCTGATTACTTCGCGGATTTCGTCTATTGCGGGTTATTTTTAGAACGTATCCCCCGCGATAAACGGGGGACCACTGTATAGCATTTTATCAGATATAACTATTTGTCTGTGTTAATAATACCATTGAAGACACCACAGAACACCACCTTGGTATCAGGAACTCTTATGCCATTGATGAGCTCATCAGAGCTTAGAAAACAACAGATTTATTTTCAACCTTCACCGCCTCATTTGAAAGGATGGACACCTCTCTTTATCCTCTCAATATCAATATCAATTCCATAAGGTGTTAATAATTAGGCAAATGATGGCATCAAAACAGAACACGTACCATACGTACCAGAAACTATACTGTGTGCCCGGGCATTTGCAGATTTTCTGAAGTACTTGACTTGAATTTTGCAAACCTAGCATATTGAATGATTCATCTTGAGTTGCTCTCTCCCAGGAAGGTAACAACATCTAAAATGGGCCCAAACACTTGACTTCAGTGAAGATGGGACTGGCAGAATTTCTTGCTCTTCTATATTGCCAACAGTGAGCGTCATTTGCAGCAACTTAACTAGCAATGAGTTTCCTCCACTGTCCAGGGACTGCTGTTTTCTACTTCTTCCGTCTGCTCCATCACGTTACAGCTCCACACCTCGAATGGCCCTCTCTGGTCTGGTGCATTGGGTTTTCCGTCGCCTTGAGTGACGTCAGGGACAGTCCAAACCAATCGGTGTGTTTGGAACTGTTCAGACTGATACGCATCTGTCCAAATGCGATTTGAAACTACCTCAATCCGTTTAGCAAAAATGGGATTTCATGTGATTTGTGACTGTTCAGACGACAAAAGTGCCATCCGGTTTCAATCTGGATGGGCTAAACATCATATTTTGGCTGGCAGCCTGAATGCGGCTATAGTGACGAGAAGGAAGGCAGGGGCCAACCAACCAAGGTGCAAGTGCAGGAAGCTTGCCGGCCACCTGATCCATAGGTAAGCATTGATCATCAAACAAAGCATATTTCTTTTGTTTTTGTTTTGTTGTTTTGTTTTGTTTTGGCTTTGGCAAATATAGTAGTCAGATTTGCAATTCTGGCATACATTGACTGAATTGCCAGCCCATCCTTTACATATTATCAACTGCAACCAGGTTTCTCCTTGCAGGCTGTTTCCAAATAGCCTTACACATACCAGGCACAGGGACTCAGCTTCCACCAATGAGGAGTCCTGTACCTGCCCTCTGTTCTTCCCTGTGCTTTCTTTCTTTTGTATTTTGATTTGGTTGCGTGCCTTCTTTGAATAGCATTTTTTCTGCCTGTACCTGCCTTTCAGCTTCAAGTGCCTCCTTCAAAGTTGCATCTATGGGAATTGCAGTTTATCTCTCTTTTTTTTCTCTCTCTCTACTGATAAACTTATTTCATGGACCGGCCTTGGGTAATACCTAATATTATGTGGGGTTAATATGTTGATAGAGGTGGCATGATCCCCAATGGGTGAGGTGATGGCTTGCTTGCTAGGACCGGCAATAGCTTGGTTGGTACTTCGGCCTTGGGTAACTGGGTCAGTGCTGAATTCTGGAATGGCTGGGCTTGTGCTGGGGCCTGGCGAAGATGGGTAGCATTGAGGGCTGGAATCACTGCATTAGTACTTGGGCCCAGATATAAGATGGTGCAAAATTTGTCTCCAAGAATATATCCATGTTGTAAGTTTGAACCCCTGTCATCCGGTAGCCGGCTCGAACATTCTGTGGGTTTTGCAGCGATAGGATAAGCAATTGCCACAGTCCTGAGGCTGTCATAGATGGTGAGTTTTTTTAAATGCTGTCTCTGATTTCCGGAAATCAGAGACAGTATTTGCATGCTTTTTAATCGGCCATAAACACCCCTGTTCAAAGGCTGCAGCCTGTGTGAGCAGTGGGCTTGGAAGGACAACATAATGATGCCATTTTCTTTGGCAAAATTCAGCCCATCAATCGGAAGATGTGCAGTGGTTATCCAGAAGAAGCAAATAGGGCTTCTCCCATGAGCACTTGGCATGCTCCACAAAAGGCTTGAGGAAATCAACAAAGTGTGGTTCTTTCATCCACCCTGTGGGATTTGCTCCTCCTTTGCTGAGGGGCGGTCCATTGTTGTAGAAGTGATCATGAAAGTGCACCCGAGGGAATATGAAGTGTGTGTGTGTGTGTGTGTGTGTGTGTGTGTGTGTGTCTGTCTGTGTGTCTACCCGCACGCGCACGGTCGGGGGGGGGGGGGGTTGATCCCAAGCGGGTGATCCCACCTGCTTGAAATCAGTTTCATCTTCTGTGTTCCAGATATTTTCTGGTCCCATGGAGTGTCTGGTTAACATATTCTCCAGGTTGTCAGAAACAGACTGAACATATTGGTGTGTAGAGAGTGTAGAGCGGCGCTCTCAGAAGCCTGTAAACCAACCAATCACTGTTGGCTTTTTCTTTGTCAGCCCAGGTTAGAGGCAGTGTTGTTGGGATTACTCCAGAAAAGTAATCCAACTACTGATTACTGGTTACTCCTTTAAAAGGTAATCTAATTACTTTTTTAAATACTTTGTTTCATAAGTAATCAATTACTAATTACTTTCATTTAAAAAAGATAAAGTGACAGTTGAGAACATCTTGTTTCCTGCACATAAGGTACAACAAACCACAATATTCTCTGATTTAGACGAGATGAACTTATATAATGTTTATAATATATAATGTTTGTATTTCCAGCTATCAAACGCAATTGCTGTTTTTTCTTTTGCCGCCGCCGTTCTTGTTTTGGTGCGTCATCGCATATCAATGACGTGCATGCACCGCAGCATCATCAATTGATACATCTTTTTTTTATTTTGGTTTGTGAAAATGGTTCATTGGTGCTCACTTCAGCTCACAACGTGCCACTCTTTTCTTGGGCAGGACGTGACACCTGACCATGCAAAGGGGAAAGAAATGGTAATTTAATTTAGTTGTACCCTCTGGAGGTGAAGGTAATTGCACTCACTTGATATCCAACACGAGTTTAAAAAAAAAAAAAAAGTGTATTTTTTTTTTTAGGAGCCGATACATAGAATTTGCAGAAGACTCATTAGACCTGCGACTCCCAGGACTATTAGTCATATATACTCCCAGAATATTATGTGAAGCCTGCAGAGCAGGCTCAAGCAGACAACTCAATGTGGATCAGTCAAATGCTCTCCTCACCTGACAGGCTGGACTGTTTTAACCCTCCCAACTCCCTTGTTATTCCTCACAATGCTGCCGCCACTCTATGCTGCTGCCGCCTCTGCTGCTTTCTCTCCTTCTCTCTGCTGCCTTCTCTGCCTTCATTGCTTCAGTGCTTGCTGCAGCCATACATAACGCTAAAATATATGGTTATTTTCAATACAGAGTTGTCAAATTAAAATACACCTTTATTGAAGATGACAAAGTGGCGCAACCCTGCTTGACCTCACTACTGCCTCTGACCGCTTTAACCCACATATCTTCTAGCCACCTGCAACAGATGCTCCTCTGCTGTCAAATGGTCTACAAAGCACACAGCACTGCTTTAATCCTGAGTGTAGCCAGCATTAAAATTGTATTGAGGCAAATGAGATTAGACTGGCCCCTGGGATTTAGGAAAACATAAAAGCCTCATGTGGCTTCGAACCTAATCTGCTTTCACTCCAGGCAGGCACCAGTCCTTCCAGATGCTAAAAAAAACCCAACAACAATAATAATGATAATAATAATAATATAATGATAATAATAATAATAATAATAATAATAATAATAATAATAATAATAATAATAATAATAAAACATTTTGCAGGGTATAGTGGTTTTTCCTTCTTTTGTTAACCTTGATTTTTATTTCCATTCACTGAAATGCCCTTTTCTACATTTTTGGACCTTTTTACTCCTGATTTTCATTTATTTTCGTATACTGCTGATCATATATTCTTGGTGGTGTTATAATAGGCATTGAAGATGGAAGAAAAATGAATTGTCCAAGTAAGTTTAACCACACACACACACACACACACACACACACACACACACACACACACACACAGCCGTATATAAAGATATTTGAGACACAGTATACTGTACTTTCAGTCAGTGCAGGTTTAAATTGCAAAATTGTGTTGTTGATGTGGCTAAAGTAATCACATTTGAAGTGCCTTATAAAGCATCTGAGAGTTATGGGATTTGGGGTTGGTTTTGAGGAGCTTTCCTTGTAGCCTGCTATGAGCTAGTATTAGTACCACCCACACTCTCTTTATTTCAGGCTGCAATCCACCAACAGCTCAGTCATTTAGCAGCATCCCAGGACCTCTCAACCCTGCTCCCCAACATGCTGTGTGGTATTAGAGACAGATGCAAACTGTGTGTGTGTGTGTGTGTGTGTGTGTGTGTGTGTGTGTGTGTGTGTGTGTGTGTGTGTGTGTGTCTGTGAGAGATTGAGAGAGAGAGAGAGAGAGAGGAAGAGAGAGTGAGTCTTGTTTTACACAGACAGCTGTTCAAGTATTGACGACAACGCAACAGGAGCACATACGCACGAGAGAGAAAGGGAGAGAGAGAGAGAGAGGGAGGGAGAGAGAGAAATCCCATATGGCAAATGGGCACGTGACTAAATCTCAGCACAGTGGCTCCATGCTGATCCACTTACTTATTCGTTGACAGATTTTTTTATGCCTTTATGAGAATTTTGTTGCTGTTGTTTTCTTTTTGTCTTTGCCATTTTGATGACTATGAAAAATAAATCAATAATTACTATGAGGTCAAACAATTCAAAAATTGTCTGCAAAATCCTATAAGCTTTATTTGTGTGTCACATTTCATTAGGGATGCCAATTAGGGAATGTTCATGATTCATGAATGAATATTACCCAGACTTTGAACAAATACTTTAGTTTACACTACACAAAAAAATGTGCTGGCGAATATAATTTTCCACGAGATTAAAGTGTCAACGTGGACTTTTATGGATTTATTAACAGTGAATCGGATTCAAAGCTTATTGTTGAACGTTAGAATCACAAGAAATTATAATTATTACATTTTGTTATATTTATAGTAATTATATACAATTATATGAGGATAAAGAAAATGAATAGTATTCTATGAACGTATTCATGATTATACTAACAATGTTAAATAACAATTCATTATTACAATAAAAGATTTGTTCAACTGTGGTATTGTAATATTATTTTACATGAACAATGATGTATAAAAATGACTAATGCTGACATTAACAGTTATTGTTGAACTGTGGTATGGCCAGCAAACCTGATATTCTCCTATGAAAAGAGGACATTTCCCTCTTAGATATATTTTATATGGTCCAGTCTACTCTAGACTCCAGCCTGAAGATATATTCCAACAAACTGGGGTGAAATGACATTGGCTCCATCCATTTTTAACTTTGACTTTTTGTATATCAAACTGCAATAGAAGGGTTAAGTTGGGGCTACTGGGCTTGTTCTCTTGATCTTTTAAACTGCATTTTAGGGGATGCTCTGACTGACTGAACTCAATCTTACTTTTTGTACATATTTGCACATATTGATTGATTCCATTTTTTGGAGGGGGCGGGGGGTTATATTGATTCTTTCTGTCGCTCTGCCTCAGTTTTCGTGTTCATATGTGTGCTAACGGCACCTCCTTTCACAGTTGGTTAGTTTTCCTTTTCTTATGTCAGGTTTGACACAAATTAGTCTTAACAATTATCAAGTGACTAATTCCCTATTATTGGGGGCCCTTGACATTGCTTATTATCTGTTTCTGTGTTACAATGCTTTTTTTTTCTAACTTCTGTACTTTGCTCCAGCTCCAGCCATTGCAACTGCAGTTAAGTATTGTAATGAAAGGTTTTACATGGTTTATCTCTCAGGGTGTTTAGGTGCTACTCACACAATAAATTAGTTTAGGATCATGACTGCGAATTTGTCCATTCGGCTACAAATTCCATTCGCCTGCACCCTGTCAGTACTCAGCAAAAGTGATTGGGTGCTCTATGTTTTAATCCGTTCAAATGGGGTCAAAGGGGAGAGTAGGAAAAGACACGGACCGCCTCCTCTCTGGCTTCCAGGCTGTGTTGTTAAGTTCAGCTCGTCAGCTGGTCGTCAGACACTGGATTTTTTTTTTTGGTCAGTGGGAAAAATGCTAAATACCGATGGCACTCCTGTGTCGACCCCCTAAGTTTAGTGAGACAGAGACAATGCTGCTCCTCTACTTCTGATGTGCAACACTCAATCGTTGACCCAAATGGCCACAATGTAGAGTTGTCTGAAAAGGTGACAAATGTACTAACTTGTATCTACAACCCTAACTGGAGCTTCCGTTAAGTTAGGGTTTATGAAATTTACTGACAAGAATTTCACCAATCTATTCCCAATATTGATAATATTGTGTTATTCTAGGTGAGGAAAGATGATCCTGAAACATCTTCAGCTAAACATTATTATGATCCTTTTTAATTCCCAATTCGTCAAAGGCAACTCAAATAAAACATCCAGCTCATCTAACCCGTGGCTGTTTGTAAGTCATATGCAATTTCCATGATCTTGACTCATTTTCCACTATCAATTCTCTCTTATACAACAAACCTACATCCCAGTGTGTGGACACCGGGGTAAACTAATCTTGGGCGACACACCCTCTTCTCTGTGTTAAACCTGGGCATTATTGTTAGTGGCAGTGTGACGCCAACATGCTCTTAGCTGAATTATTAAAGCAGCTTCTCATTAATAAGATTACATTAGGGTTTCTTTAGTTAACAACCACGACATCTGAAGGGGAAAGAAAGAAGACTTTCAAATCCTACATGACAGGCCAGTGTATTTCATACCACGCATCTTTATACGTAAATAAAAGAAGAAGAGTGCAGGAAGCTTCTGTGAGGTTCCTCGCAGCAAGACGGTCGCAGGTTTCACAACCAACCTTGTGTAGAGTTTATATGTTCTCCACGTGTGTGCTTGGGTTCCCTGGAGGTTCCTCCTCTAATCCAAACACATGCGCACCAAGCAAACTGCCGACTCTAAATTGGCCATCAGTGTGAGTCTGAACGGTTATATAAATCAGCTCAACAGCGCCCCCTACATAGACACAAACACTAAAATCACCATAGCGCCCTCTAGGAAGGTCGTAGAGATATGCAACAAAGACCAATGCGTTCCTTAAATCAAGACCTAATTTTCATAAATGCTGACCTTTGACCCCAGACAATCCCCAGACAAAGGAAGTGAGCTATTACA
>NW_027466142.1:3877500-4042500 GCF_046127955.1 Nelusetta ayraudi
TAATTACAGACAATTACAGACAAGTGCAAAGTCAACAGTTATTAATCAGGAAAACGGAGAAACAAAAATGTTCCATATTTTACTTTTCCATCTGTTATATTAATATTTAATCATGAAAATTCTTAGTAATTAAAATAAATTTTCTTCAAACAACATTTCACATACGTTCCTTTCCAGGGTAACTTTCTTTTAGATTAAATAAAGTATTTGTTAAGTTAGCTTGTGCACATCTCCCATCTTCGCCATGGCCATATGGCCTGGTTTGTAGGAGAAAAATCCATAATTCCCCTTCAGAATGTTCACCCTTAAAGCAACACCCCAGTTTTTGTACCTTTAAAAATTATAATTTCAAAAATCATTCTGATTATTGAGTTGTAATTTCAATGGTGAAAACTGAACGGGGGTCCTCTCTCAAGAACTCATGATAACACCTGGTGGATTAGAATTCAACATCAGCTGCATCTGCGCTTGCCTGTATTATCAATTTAGGACTTCATTTTTGAACATAACTGAATTTGGCACAAAATATCGTCTTCAAAATGATTGCACACAATACAATTTCACTGTACATTTGTGTGAAATCCACATTTTCTCATTTAAAATTACATGGTTAGAAAAACATTGAACACACTGAAACGATATCAAAAAGTAAAAGTTATGCCCACTTAAAATGTATGTTAAATGTAAATAAATAATAAATATAAACATATTTTCTGAGTATTCTAGAACACACAATCAATTAAATAATGTTAACTTCAAAATAGAGAGCTGGGGAAGGCTCCAGCAGACCCCTGTGACCCTGAGCTCAGGAAGAAGCGGGTGTGGAAAATGAATAAATTAACTTCAAAATAGTTGATTTGAACAGTTTATGACAGACAAAGATTATAAGAAAAAAAAATCAATCATGTCTTAATTTTGTTATCCAAACACAATAACGTACTACATTTTCGAAAAATATGTTTCTTCCTGAAATGCAAAGAAGTTCTATTGTCTATGCAAGTTAGTAACAATGATAGGACTCTCTGTTACCAGCTGTTGTATAGTATGTACAGTATATGTTGACTTCTTGGATGCTTTAACGAGACACATTGTCAGTCTCTGATGTATCAGATGTTGCCAATGATGGAACGATTGAATGTGAATTTAGATGCAACTTCTTCTGCAGCTCCTCCGCACTGAGTGCTAGCATTAGACTCACTCTCTTCTGATGGGCCAGTGCCACCTCCTTGTCATTCAACTGCAAACACATAAAGCACACATCAGCAGGGGAACTGTTTCTTTTTTTGGAGAAGGAACTGGTAATATCACTGTTCCTTGGAGAGTAACAGGTATTTTCTCTGTAGCTCCATTGCAAAACCACCCAAAATGTTGAACTGCACGGCACCGAAGCACTTTCCTGTTGTGTATACTTATTTATTTATTTACTTACACAATAACGTCTGAAATTATCAGCACTGTATTTTGAGGTTTCCATGTTCTTGTTGAAATACAAGGTCCAGCGATAATCTCCTGATATTTCATTGTCTGTCACTTCCTAAACTGAAGCTGTTTATTTTCATTTTCATTGCCCTAGGATGCTCTCAGCAAGCTCAACACAAAGCCCATGTTAAATGTTCAAGTAGGCAGGTACACCCTGGACAAGTCGCCAGTTCATCGCAGGACCACATGTTCAAGTATCATTTGCATAATATAGATTTTTCTTGGAAAATGATCAATTGGTCATGGTAAATGGACCACACGTACATAGCACTTTTCAGTACCTTCATATTACCCCAAAGCGCTTTACCCATCATTCACCCATTCAAGCACACACAATTTAGGGTTCAGTGTCTTGCCCAAGGACACTTCCGGGGTTCAAACAGGCAACCCTTCGGTCATTGGACGACCTGCTCTACCAACTAGTGACTAAGGAAGTTGTAGTAAATGGCATCAACCTCCTTGTAAATGACTTTAAGGGGAGGTTTTCCACACGTTGCAGGGCAAAAGGACAATAAAGGATTCATGGCCGGGGAACAGTGGACCAGTGGACCAGCTCTTTGCTCTCTACAGGTTGCTAGGTCCTAGGCACCCACGAGGGTGCATGGGAGTTTGTTCAACCAGTTCGACCAGAAGGCTTATGACTGTGTGCCCCAAAGCATCCTGTGGGGGCACTTTGGGAGTACTGAGTGACTGGCCCCCAGTCCCATCCAGTCCCTTTACTAACCTTAGTCTCCACCAGGGCTACCTTTTTTCTACACTTCTGTTCATAGTTTAAATGGACAGAATTGCTAGTCCCAGCTGAGTGGAGCTGGGGGAGGATCCTGTCTCTGCTGTTTGCGGATGATGTGGTCCTTCCGGCTTCATCAAGCACGGACCAACACCTCTCACTGGAGCGGTTCGTAGCTGAGTGGGAAGGGGCTAAGGATTAGGATCTGAAGGCTTTCAAATCTGAGGGCTTGTGGATTGCTCACTAGGGTCAGGAGGACAGTCCTACCTCAAGTGGAGGAGTTCAACTATACTGTGGTCTTCACAAGTGGGGGTTGAACAGAGCGGGAGATAAACAGACGGATTGGGGCTCCAGTGATGCGGACATTAAACCAATCTGTCGTGGTGAAGGGAGAGTCGCAAGGCGAAGCTCTCGATTTACCAGTCAACCCGCAGTCCAATTCTCACCTATGGCCATGAGCTTTGAGACATGACCGAAAGAATGAGGTTGTGAATACAAGTGGCCAAAATTAGTTTTCTCCGCACCTTGGCCCGGGCTCAGCCTTAGAGATACAGTGGCAAGTTTGGTCACCAGCAAGGAGCTTGGAGTAGAGCCGCTGTCCCTCCGCATCAAGAGGAACCAGCTTGAGGACACTGTCCCCGCACAAACTTTGGTAATAAAATGATATAAGCAACAACAAATCTAAGAAGCCACTTGGGAGCCAAAAGGGCTGGCGCTTTTTAGTGACTTGAGCCAAAAGAACCAGTTCTGAGCTGGAATTCCCATCACTGGTGGAGGGTAAACCTCTCCAATGAGCTTGATAGATGAGACACTTACCAAGTCAAGCAGCCTATGCAAGGTTTCTAAAAGACCAGGCATCTTGAAGTCCAAATTAGAAGGCAGGAATCCTTTCAACCTCTGGTTTACAGTGATGGCGTTGATAGAAGCTGAAAAAGGACAATTTATGATAATTTCATGACGAGACCTCAAAGTGCCTTCAAATCATGTGGAATTAAATTAAATTGGCATTGGACAACAAATAAAAACTGTATTTCTGAGAATATTAAGATGTTTGACATTTACATTGCAATTACAGCTTCCCACCCCAAAATTATTTTAAATGTCAATGAAAAAACACAATTTTGGTTTGTGATGCAAACAAAAATATTTAGAACAATATGGACAGTAATGGGTACCACCAGTGACAGACAGACAGATAGATAGATAGATAGATAGATAGATAGATAGATAGATAGATAGAACATCATCCCCTTTCATCTGACGTCACATACTGGATGAATGGTACACTTGCCTTCAGCCCTTTCTTGATGGGATGTTAGGATGTTGGCCTCGGTCAGAAACAGGAAGTTCTCATTTTGTTTCCGTAGCTGTTGTTCAAAAGCAATGCGAAACGCATCTGCAACCATAATCGCTTCCTTATTTCTTGAACACTGAGCATCAAGCTGAAAAAAGCACAAAAAAGATTTTGCACATTAACACAAAAAAATAAATATTATAAAACAAATGCCACTCTAATAAATAGGTGACACTGTGGTGCAGTGGTTCACAACATCACCTCACAGCAAGAAAATTGTAAAATTGTGGGTTCCATCAACAGTACTGGTCATTGCTTTAAAAGAATTATACTTGGAACAACAGTGGGCATATGAGGTACTAGCTGTAGATGTGTACTTGCATGTAAACCCCAACAAATTGCTGCAGGCTCCTCCTCAAAGATGTCATCTGTCGTAAGCCCTGAACATTCAATGAACACATGGGGATACAGCAGGACCACTACCACATGTTAAGTGGATAAGTAAGTAAATCATTTTGCAAGCCATAAGAAGTCCCTTTTGCTTTTTTTGTCCGTTTTATTTTCATTCTCTTTTCGGGTATATTTTCACCATTTGTTGAACTGTATCTGTATGGAAATAGACTGGAAATAGTCCCAATAGTCCCAAAAGGAGGGACAAAGAAAAGAAACTCCTTTAGAAACATGAACGCTCAGCTGACCTGGCCAGTATTATTTACTATGAACATCTTGTGAAAATGCAGTTTGAGAACAAAAGTTGCAAAAGCCCAGAAATGTCATGTGCAGTACTTTATAATGGAGCAGTCAGTATAAATGGAACAAGCAAAATGTATTAAGTGAATGGGTATGCAGTGGGTATTACCTCCTGTTGTAGCTGAAGGAGTTTCTTTTCACTGGCAGCAGTCTGACTGCATGGACAGGAGTCAGTAGCGTGAAAACACTGACAGGATCCCAACTTCTTTACCCAGAAAACATAAAACATCAAAGAACAATAAATTGCAAGAAAGTATACACACTGTACATGCATGTGTATGTGCCTCAGTCAAGGCCCATCTTGCTTCATGCTTACATAAAGATCACAATGCAGGTAGTATGCATAGTTTTAGATCTACATCTGACCAAACAGCCTCTGGAGCATATGCAGAAAGTTCTGGCCCTGAGGTTGCAAGCTGGCTCCCACTACAGAAGAGGTATCTTTCTCTAAAAACACTACAGCACAAATGGGAAGATAACAGAATCGTAGAGAAATAAATAATAGTAGTGCTTCTGTGAGCTTGTATTAAAAATAGAAACCTAATTGTCTCTCTCTCTCTCTCTCTCTCTCTCTCTCTCTCTCTGTCTCGCTTTGTTTTTGTGTCATCACTGTTTGTCCCTTACCTCTAACACACTGATGTTACTCTCCGGATGGCTCTCAGATTTGGTACCTTGGCACCTTTTTTGTTCCTTCCCATTCAGCACTGACAGACGCTTTAAGCAGTGCTGCTTCAGAGCTGCAAACGTTCACATGTCATTCATAAAATTCTGTCTTACAATTAAAACATTGAATGACACTTGTGAATTAACTTTTTGTTTAAATCAAAGATAACTTTAACCATTTGTTCATGAGTAATGTGACAAGATTTTATGTTTTTTTTGTTTTTTTTTAAATGACAATAAGTTGATGTGTAAAACATGCCGGCGACACTCAAAGTTCACATCATTTACCAGAGTTTTGAGTCTGAAGCTGCTGTATCTCAGTCTCTCTCTCCCCCAGGTTATAGGTCAGAGTTTTGTTGTCATTTAGAATCCTAATTAAAACAAGTTAAATAATAACAAATCAAACCAGCAATCACAACTTAAGACATACACCTTTCACAACACTTCACTGTGGTAAGTTATTTTCAGGATCAGTTTACTGTCACTGTCAACAGCAAGATTCCACGGCAAAATTGTGGGAAAGGATAATTTGCTAACAGTAAACATGACTTTCCAACTGCAAAGACATTGTAGTGTTTGCGGGCAACCTGCTATATTTCTGTTCCCACGACTGCTGAGATCTCTTCATCTGGGCCTGGTTGAAGCTCACTTCCCACTGCAAACTGTTGACCTCCTGTAAGAAATCCATACAAATAAATAAATGAAGGGATCTCGATGAACCACAATCACAATCAGAATGCTTTACTGTCATTGTGCCAAATGGTACTACGGAATTTGCATGTGCAACACATGAGAAACGCCAACACCCACAAACACATTCATTCCACATCTACAATCGCATTTAGTTAATAAGTTGTTGGTGTTGGTGTGTGTGTGTGTGAATGGGTGAATGAGAGGCCATTGTAAAGCACGTTGGGGTACCGTGAAGGTGCTGGAAAGCGCTACACGACCAATTTCATGCAGTGTGTGTATGGTCTGAGCACTGACAGACTGACTTCTCACCCCTTCAACATCTGCAGCAATGCTGGCAACACTCATAAGGCCAATTTTTTTTAAAAAAAAGATAACATCTGGATATGACACTGAGTATGTGCACTCAACGTCTTTGGTTGACCTCGGCGAGGCCTGTTCTTAGTGGGATCTGTTCTGTTGAATTGCTGTATGGTGTTATGCTCGCCCTACGCTGACTTCTTTTCATTTCTTCAGTGTTGTCCCATGAAAATATATCAGTGAATGTTGCAGAATGCAGAAATGTGAGGGGTGTTCTCACTTTTGGGACATACTGTATGTGCTAAGGAATTCATTAACATACCTAAGCACATCTGTCCAAGTTGAATGCTGTGTACAGATGCATCAACAACAAGTGGTTGCTACAATGAACTTTGAGCCTGATGTGAACCTCCAGTGGAAAGACGGAATCTAACTCTTGAGGGATTTTGATGGACTATGACATGTTTATGGACTACTGTGGCATGCTAAGAGCAAAACATCTCAGATGCATTATTATAGTGCACACATCGAAAAACATATTAAAGCCAATTTAAAAACAAAACAAAACTTACCTTTTCCAGAGCTTTAACCCTCTCCTCACTTTTTTGCAAGAGACTTTTTGTGTGAGTTGTTGCCTTGTCAAGAATAGCCTGTGTGTAGACAAACAAGTGCTGAGTTGTAGACTGAACTTTGTTGTCCTTCTATACTTCTGAAATTACAGAGTTTGAAGTTCTTTCTGTTCAGACATAAGGTGAAAAAGAATTTTGTAATTAAAAAAATATATATAATCCGGAGAAACAATTCGGAAATTGTCTCTCCATTATATGCCTAAAACTCTTTCATGACCGATGTGTTTTCTACTTCTATTTATCAACACAATGAAAAGAGTCGGCAGATACGTTTCATTGCCTTTACTGAAGCTCCATACACTTCAATTACAAACCCTATCCCACCAGTTTGTTCTCCGAACCCGTATGCACGAAGAGCCAAGGGCCCAGCTCAGTTGTGTTGCCTTTATGGCTTTTGGATTAAAGGTAAACCATCTTCCAGTAACCATGAATGCCAACCAACCAATGTCCAGTTACCTACAACTCAGCACTTAAAGCATTTTTTTTTTTTAACTTAGTTTTATGTTGTTCAAAAACATGTCTGTCATTTCTTATTGCTGTATATATGCATTTTTACATAATTCACTGTTAAGTGTTCAACAATTAATACCAACAACAGCATTTTGTGTTTTGTATTCAATCATCCAAAAATAACAACAAATGTATGACTACGGTTGATCCACTAGTCCTAACTGGTTTTACTGTAATATGTAATTATCATAATGTATTCACTGGGTGAAGCTAGAGGCCCAGCAGATACTGTTCTAACACGAGCAGCTACGGGCTGTATACTTGCTGCTATGCACCCAATTGCAGGAGGCTCTGCTAATGTTAAAAGAGAAAGGGCTACGGTGACAGAATATTCTATTCTACCTTGCACAGTACTCTGACAATTTCTGTGCCAGGGAAACAAAACACACCACTATCCCCCAGCAGCAGGAGGTCTTCATTGAAAGAAAATAATTGGTCATTTTCCTGCATTTGGGTTATTAAACAAGACAAGATGGAAAGTAAAGTTTGAAAATGCCCCTAATTGGAACAAAGTGAATATGCTAAGTTCAGCTTGTTTAGAGCCAGCAAAAGATAAGGCAGAGGAAAATATGGAGGAAAATGTAGTAGGGAGTGGCAGAATGAATGACAGTTTGGCTGCATGTGACATCATCATGAGTGCTGTTCTACCTTCCCTTGTAGAATCTCCAGAGCTTCGTATTTTCCTTGGAGGTAACGATGTGTGACTTCCAGCTCGTGGTACAATGTGTCAATCACCTTGTGTAAAAAAAATAAATGATTTGCGATCATTAGTGCTGGTCTCCAGTGAGCAGAGAAAGTTACATGAGCTGTCTTGTGTCTTCATTTTGTGTACCTCAGCCGCCTCCCGCAGTTTCATTTTCAGTTCATCTTTGGAAAGCTCCATCGGAAACTCTGCTGATTCACAAGAAATGCTTATTCATTAGAGGTCATGAATTATGTGTGTGTGTGTGTGTGTTTGCTTGGTAAAGTTGATTCTTAAGAATTTGTGAGGCACTTTTGCACTCTTACTCAAAACTATAGTCAAAGGCTCTGAGCTAGAACACCATCCACTAAAATCCATCCCACCAACGGATCTACCCACACCCTGCAAAGCAGAGGCTATTTTGATCAAAGGCAGGGCCAATATATCCCAATTATGACACATTAAAACCAACACAACAAATACAAAAACAACAAATAAAACATTTCTACTGGAAGACCAAAATAGACATTGAAGTATTATTACACAAATACAATTCAAGAAAAGATGGCGTTCATTACATATTAACTGTCTTACCAAAACACGAAGGCTTCCAATCGGTTCTCATCTCGTTCTCTGTTTTCTTCATTCTATGGACCCAGGCTACTTCAAGATTTTGTATGCTGCTGCCCAGCCTCTTTAAATGGCACAGCTCAGTTTCCGTGACACCAGCAAAGCTTTGGCTTTTGTTCCGTATGGAGATGGATGCTTTTCTGACTTCCAATCCATTCCCGAGGTCACCATCCACCATGTCATCATCGAGACACTTGTCTCCACAACTGGCCTGCATCTGCACATGGGTGAATTTTGTGGAGCCTTGCATTTATTTAACAATAATAGCCATGAAAAAACGTTTCATTACATTCTATTGAATTTAATTTATTTATTCTTTTGAATTGACATTTGTTTCACATCTGTTCATATCTAAGTTTCGCTCAAATCAATTTATAAATTGTATGCATGTGTTGTTTTATTGCATTCTAAAATATATTCAGTGTAAAATGTTCTTTAAAAGTACCATAGCAGTCAGCACCAAACTATTTCTCACTTGTTCTTGAATGCAGTACAAATATTTCACAGTCAGTGGTTTCCCAGAAAAGGCTTCTGAATTAATTGAATGGCCATTAGTCCAATGGCAGGGGAGAAGAAATGTCACCCATGTGGTCATCAGAAGAATGATCTGCATGGGAAACCGAAAACCAGTCAAGTTGGCTCTACTGTAGTTTGACCTTAAAGAACTACGATGACCTGGACAACTGGGAACAATCACTGACAAATACTGTTGGATGTGTGAATAAACGTTACATTTTAAAATGGATATACAAAATGCAGAAGATGCATGTTGTCTGGCTATGATAAGACGAACGTGATGAAGAAAGAATATTGACATCATTTGAATGGCAATGTGGCCATCGTGGAAAGTTTAGAGGCATTGTTTGTCTGAGAAATATTAATACTGTCACTGGACTTTGCTTCTAAAAAAAAATGTATGGAAATAAAATAAATAAACTTTCTTTTGATTCATTGTTATTTAAACAATTCCCAAGATTTTCTTTGATAACCGAGGACCATGGAATGTTTGTGTTGATCTAAGAGAAAGTGGTTTGGTACTGACTGGTTGAAATAGCACAGAGCTATTTTAGAATAGGTGTGGGGAGACAAAGATAGTATTTGACTAATGGCTAGTGAAGGATTTTCTGAGCTGTTTCTGGGAAACCAATGGTTGTGAACCTTGTGTGTTGATCTCAAATACAGGTAAGAAAAGGTTTGGCGCTGGTTTCAAAATAAAAGTGTGAATAACAACAACAACAACAAAAAACATGATAGCATTGGACTAATAAACACTTCCAGAAAACACGGGTTGTGAAACATTTCTGTTGAGTTCAAAAACAGATACAATTTTCTTTGTTTCGGATTGGCTGAAATTTTAGAGATCTATTTGAAAAATAAAGGTGCTGAAAACATACAAACAAAAGTAATGGACAAATGGAAATGATAAATGTTTTCAGGGAAAGCCAATGGTTGTGAAACATTTGTGCCGAGCTCAAAAACATGTAAGAATTGCTTTAGTGTCGATTGGCTGAAATTTTCCGAGACCTATTTCAAAATAAAAGCATAGAAAGCGCAAATCACAATAGTATTTAGAATAATGGCTATTTAAAAAAATAAAAATAAAAAATCTAAACGATTTTGGGGGAAACCAAGGACTGTTGGACATTTTTGTTGAGCTCAAAAACAAGTGAGAAGTGGTTGGCGCTGCTGATTGGCTAGAATTCCACTGCGCTATTACGAGAGAAAAGAGATAGTTGAGGAAAACAAAGTTAAAACGAAGTTTAAGTGGTTTTACTTATATTTTATGAGTGCAATGATTATTCATTATGAAACCATTACGAAAATGCCATGACGGAAATAATATTGTTATGCTGACTATTGCATTATTGCACTATTGGTTGTACAAAAGAAAAATGCGGGTACTACCTTTTTTTTTTTTTTTTTGACAGTCCCTACGCAGTGATCGAGGCACGGTGCTCGGCAGGATATTTAGTGTATATCCTGATTAAAGGAAAAAAAATAATAATCAAAATCGCCGTAAACAATGAGGTTGGTGAGTTGCTAACACTTGTGAAATGTCTGGCCTTCCTTACCGTCCCACACAACACCAGTCTTGACAGAATTGGTCTTATGTTTAGGACGCGATTACAGTTTGAAGCACGAAAAGGAAGTGAATATCGAATATAGAACTAACTTCAGCGCGCGGGTCACTGAGTCATTGTGGGTCCCTTTACATGCAAGCGGAGACTGTATGGAGCCCCGGTGAGGGCTCTAGTCAACCAAAAGAGACAACTCTTCAGTATAAAACTAAGTTACAATCACCTTTCACGAATCACAAAGAGCTTTACTCCAACACTGACATCTGCTACCGGAGTTGAATTAAATGGTGTTCGCTCATGGCTTGACAGTCCCTCGGCAGTCTCATTTCAAATACGACGTAAATACATCATACTTGGTTCGTTGTGTTGTTTTCTATAAGGCACTTTCGCCTTCAACTGGAAAACGAGAAGAATCCTCATTATGTTTCGTACTCAACTGCGCAGAACAATAAACAAGAGTTTGTTACTTCCTCCTTTTTTTTTAGCCTGTCAATAATCTGCACCACTACCTTAAAACTGAGAAACAACTGCTTTACCGATAAATACTTGAAAAATGAACATTCGAAATTGTGCACTAGTAGAAGTAAGAGCCTTACCCTTTGAGGAGCTGAAAAGATCTTCCTTGTAAAAGTGTGTCCCTCTTTTTCTTTTTCAAGCAAAAACAAGAATTATTTTTATATCTGTATATCTGTCAGAAACAATGACGTTCAGTTTAAAAAAAAAAAAAAAAAAGAGAGAGAGAGAGAGAAAGTACTCTGGAAAACACAAGGTAGACTGTCAAATTTACACAGCCACGTAACCAAGAGAAAAGGCAACATTACAAAGAATCCAACGAAGAAGTGTTGAGTAAATATTGACAGACTGGGTGTGTAGAGGCAAGTCTCAACAGTCACACAGCGGAATAATGAGGTGGAGCAGCAACACCACCACAGTGACCGTCATTTAACTCTATTATTATTATTGTTATTATTATTATCACTACATCAGTCTATTATCAAACCGGTATATTCTTAGAAATCCTATTCCGTTTCTACTCTTCTGTTGCCTGCCTGACTTTTCGTTCTACAATTAGTCATCAGAAATGAATCATCATTTCCAGGTGACTGCGTAGAAAGAAAGACATCCACAGAGATATTGTAACTGATAGAACTGCAGTGGCATAAAAAGTGAACAGGCCAGGGTGGGGGGGAAACAAATGACTTTGACTCAAGTTTTATTAATGTCACAAGCATAAAGAAACAACAGTCATTTGAGATCTTGACACTTCAGAACACTGGTTCACCCAGACCAACGTAACAAAACTGCAGTAAGACAAACTATCAAAGAATAGTCCTGCGATCAATCCTACAGGGGAAAACAAACAAACAAATGATGTCTGAGAGTGAAGTTGAGACATCTGCAGTAGGTCTGAGTTAGTCACTGATGTATACATCTATAATTAGGTCTTCCTCGTCTAAAAGGAGTTCATTGGAGGCAGGTAATGGCTGACTAGCAGGCAGATCGTCCTTCGCCTCGCTCTGACCATCCTTTGCGCTGTCTTCCTCCCCCTCAGAGTCCATCGTTATCGTGACCAGCTCTTTTTCTTTCAAAGCCTCCAAGTGCACTCTGCAAACAAAGCCTCACATTAACAAAAGCACAAAGATCTTGGGAAAATGACTGCAAAATCCATGGCAGATTTTCACCATCATTCTCAATAAGAGATTATAGAAACATTTCAAAGGCATAAAATAACCATTAAATACTTCACAATACAAAGAAGTTCAAGAGAAACAGTTGCTGGTGAATACACATTTAATAAACAAAAAAATAAATCAATTATATAATTATAGCCATTTGCATCACTACAAATAGCATTTGTATTCCTTCATAATGCAACACTGACTGAGCCATTTAAGAAACAAGTGAAGTCATGGCAAGCTACCCTGAAAGGTGAAATCAGTTATAAGAAACAAGACGGAACGAGTTCAGTATTCATCCATCTGCTACTCAGGCACATGAGAACATATTAAACCATCCGTAAGTGGTGAAATACCCGTTGATATCATTACAGTTAAATTCTTCACTTGATCATTTAGGCCAGGTTGAACTCATTTAATTCACGGGCCACACTGGTAAAACCATGGTATAATAATAGCTTAAAAATAACAAGAACTTCAGATTGTTTTATTTGTTTTACTGGTCGTGTTCTTGGAGGGCTCTGCACTCTGCATCCGCTTTTCTCTTTTTAGACTGAGACATTTTGGGGCAGAAAGGAGACGTAACAGGGTAGGCAGAAAGACAATGTAGCTTCAGAGTGGCTACACTTGGCCCCACTTGTCAGCCCCAGTATTGACAGTTTGTTTGCGTAGCAAAAACGCTATTGCGACATCCAGTGGACACATTCAGAACATCAGTTTCTTCAATTGGGAAAAACTTCAGCTGGTTTTTATGCTTTGTAAAATCATCTCAAGGTGCCGGAAAACCCTGTTGGCGGGCCTGGTCCGGCTAGCTAGGAAATTCAAACAGTATTTAACTCCTCTCTGAACCAGCAGCCTTTGATGAACACCCGTTGTCAACAGTTTTTGTCAGAAAACAAAATTTACAACAAAAAAACCCAAATAATCTTAATCTGCTACTTTCATGTTTCAAAAGATACTCTTTTGTTGATAGGACAAATGCACATACAATATTTTGCATAATGTGTCCTCTGGGGATATTTTGACTATTTTGCACAAACATAATAAATATTTTTTTTTTCAAAGAGAGAGAGAGAGAGAGAGAGAGAGAGAGAGAGAGAGAGAGAGAGAGAGAGAGAGAAGAGGAAGAAAAATAAATCTCTACCTGCGGGAAAACCTCTGCAGTGGCATTTGCCCCACATCCTGGATGAAAGTTATTTGAGCTGGGGGAAAATACATAGAAGAGAAACTTTTACAAATTCATCATTCAAATATCAAATTGTTAATAATGTTGACAAAGCAGTTTATGGAAGCAAAAATGATCACATTATCTTTTTAATCACTGGGTTGTATTAAAATGTCAATGTCAGCACACAGGTAGGATCACACACATACAAAAAAACCAATAAAAAAAAAAAACAATATTTAGGCCTCGATAGTATATAGTCTCTATAGATTACTGCAAAGTCCAGTGGTTCCTAAGGACTCCATGTCAACATAGCTTTTTCCGTTCATTTATATTTACAATATGTCTGTATGTGCATGTGTGTCTACCTTGATTCCTCATGGGGTTGCTGAGTTTGGCGAGGAAGGGCAGCAACTCCGTCTGCAGGCTCACTGGTGTCAGACAGAAGCTCTTGAACAAGGACTGGGCCTCCATGCAGTTCCCATGGTACTGTATCCAGAGACAACAAGAATCTACTCACAACCTCTACACTCAAGAATACTGGGAGGGGAACCACGTTCATAGCCACGTTCAACATTCTCATATTTTTGCTAAATTTTAAAAATAACACCTCAGCATTGGTAGGGCTTCACTAGTAAGGAAACCCCTGAAATTGAAAATTAGTATGTTTTTAGGTAGCAGGTTGGACAGCAATAGGGGAGTGCTTTTCTTTTAGCCTTTTTCTGCAGCCTCAGGAAACTGAGGTGCTTGTTGCATCTCCACAGTTCTGTCTGTGCAGTACCCATGGACAATAATTATCCCGTATGCCACACATTAGTGAGCTCATTGAGCGGCTACTTAAGCTGTGAGAAGCAGATTAAATGACCTGAGAAATAGTCTAAGCCAAACCTCTCTTTATTCATTCATTCATGTTCAACCTCTCTTTAAATAACATAAATAAATAAACTGAAATACACCAGCGATAAACCTGCAATCAACAAGATGCTCAAGGCTCGTCGGGTGAGTTGGTGCCTTCCAAACATAACGGGCATCTTACATTCTTATTGACGAGCAGCCAGTTTGGTTTGTGCAGGGGTCTGAAGCCGACAGACACTTGCTGAGCGTTTGAGTGGAGAAGCCCCCTAGTGGCCACCGAGGATCCATAATCCGCCATGGTGCTGCGAGTCTGCACAAAAACCCACGGGAGAACAAAAAGCAATGTAAGCACACTGCAGACTGGCTTCACAACATGAATAACATACTTTTACATATTAAGTCAATATTTCCTTGAAGGACAGACTTCTGGTGTTGACAATCACTGCCATAGTAACACAAACGATACACTTCACTAAACCCTGATTGGCATCATTCTGATCATAGTGCTTTTGCTTCATAATTTATTGATTACACTGAACTTTAAATATGACCACAACACTGCAGTTTCTACTTTTCTAACCACTAAAGGTCCAGTGTGTCGTATTTGGCTTGATTTTTTTTGGTTTTTCTATATAGGCACACACACACAGAGCAAGGCTCCTGCTCCTAGTTAGCTGCCTTTTTTTTTTTAAGGAA
Organism: Nelusetta ayraudi; assembly: GCF_046127955.1. Taxonomy (NCBI): domain Eukaryota; kingdom Metazoa; phylum Chordata; class Actinopteri; order Tetraodontiformes; family Monacanthidae; genus Nelusetta; species Nelusetta ayraudi. The sequence continues at coordinate 3,892,325 of NW_027466142.1, forward strand.
GCCTGCACAGGACTGTGAACTAAATAACAAACAAGCTGTCAGGCGGTCTTCCTTAAACATTTTACACAATGGACCTTTAATACTCTGTGGGTTTTTTTTTTTAATGGCTCAAAAGTCAATACTGACGCTCCACTCAGTCGTGAGAAGGTCGGCGTCAGACAAGTACTTGCTGGCACGCGCCACATCCTCCACTTCGGTGAAGAAGTCCAGGAAGTTTTGGTGAAGATACAGGTTGAAAAACTCCCCAGACATCTTGGAGCGCTCGACTGTCAACTGAAAGGCAGTCAGACCTGTGATGGCTGTTTGGCCTATTGTAAACATTTAAAGCTTATTGTCCCACTTGATAAAACATTACCTCAGGGTCAACGGCTAACGCGACTCTGTTATGATGAGACAAGTGAGGGGGAAGACAATGTTGAGGACCTTCATTATTTTCTCCTGTGGATGAAAAGCAGGAAAATCATGTGGCTGACTCAGTGGCTGATGACTTAAAGGTCCAGTGTGTAATATTTGGCTTGAATAATGATTTCCATATTAGTAAAAGTTTAATATACTGCACATAAATGCATTAATAACAGTATATACTCGCAGTACAATAAAAGTCATTTGGTTTTCCTACCTATCTAATTACTATACATAAATATATACATGTAGCAAGGGTCTTGCTCCTAGTTGGCTGCCATCTGATACCTTGATATTTCTAAGGAAGCCTGGCGTGGACAATCCAGCTGCCCGACAGCGCATTTCATAATTAGGGTGAACGCGCGTATCCTCAAATAAACCAATGAGGTGTCCAGGTTTGGGTGCACAGGCCACCGTAGTTCACTGGTAAACTCAGGAGGGGGAGGGAGAGTGAACAATGCTGCAATCTAAAATGTAACCACTTGATGTCACTGTTTCTTCTTCAAAATCTCCAAACATTGCACACTAGATCTTTCAAAACCACAGTGCAGTTTTCCTTGGCTGTGTAATTTAACGCAACACGCTGGCGCAGTGGTTAGCGCTGTGGCCTCACACCAAAACTAAACAGTTTTTGTATTTGGTAAAAGAAAGAAAGAAAGAAAGAGTTGTAAAAAGGTTTGGCTTGTTTTTTAGGCCCAATACAAGATCCCACTCACGCTTGCAGTGCAGGATCTTTCCAAGCGCTCTGAAAAGAAACAGTGAGCCGTCTTTGCCACTGATGCTGGGCTCCTCCTCCAGCTGCTTCCTCTGTTTGGACTTCTTCACCTGGTTTCGTCTGCTCTTCTTATCCGTCTTGTCCAGTGTCGTGCCAGGCCTCTTTTTTTTCGTATTCCACAGCCTGTTTTCTAATGACCACAATGAGAGAAAAAAAAACTGTCTGTATTAGAAATCAGAGTATTGCAGCAGAAAGCAGCATGTGATGTTTTGATTAGTGCAAGTTTGCCTTTTTTTTTCTTTTTTTTTTTTTTTTTTAAAAAAAGGGATTTTAATATATTTAGATCAATAGATAAAATGTTGGGCATTTATTTTGCAGGACACACTGTTCAATTCAATCATTTCAATAATTTAAATAAAAATGATAGAATGTGGGCAAGCATTTTTATTTTTGTGCAATAAATTTGAGAGCTGTGGAACAAATTTGGGTTGCGACTTTATTATAAGGACTAAAATGTGGGTCTGAGACTCCACCAGTTGAGAAGCACTGGTGTAGCGGGACTGACTCCTGACCTGGGAGTAAGAGAAACTGGAGACTGTTGACAGCACTGCGGATGTCCCCTAAACTTTCTGAACACAGTCTGTCCAATAACGTCTCGTCCAAGGTCCCACAGCCCTGCTCAGAACAATGGGGGGAATTGGGGGAAAAAAAAAAATATATATATGTTATTATACATTTTTTACAACTCTGTTTTGCCATCTTTCTGTAAGATCGCACGCACGCGCACACACACACTGACCTTCTTTGTTTCCAGATTGGAAATTCTAGTCAAGACCTTAGTCATTGTGGTTGGAGCCACTGGATTGAAACTGCAAAGGAACATAAAAAAGTGCATAGCATAAATGAGACTAAGCAGTACTAAATTCCTTTCGAGATGCTATGCTATGCTATGCTATGCCATGCTATGCCATGCGTTACCTGATGTGGGTGATGCCCAGCTCCTCCTGGATGTCTTTAGGAAAAAGGCAGCGCAAGCTGCTGTCTCCACTCAGACTGTCTGACACTATAAACACCACAGGACACCTGCTGGTCTTGACAAAGCATCTGGAAGACAAACACAGAGCAAATGAATGCACCGCTTGCACAGTTCTGGTCAAAACATGACACTTCTAAGAACAACTGTCCCATGTAAAGAATTTCCTTCAAACACACATTCCTAATGGATTTAAGGAACTTGCATTTCTGGAAATTTTACACTTTTCTTTGCATATGTCAAGGTTCACAAAAATGGAACATAGTCCAAAAATATGATACAAATCACAATTAGAATGTTCTTAAGTTAGTTAAAAAATACTTCTGACTAATGCAATGATTGGCTGATCATGATGTCAGGGTTCCCAACATGGAGGCCTCTGACTGACGTAATGCCAACTTGAAATACTACTCCATTGTATCATTCAGCAGTGCATTTCACCTGCTTTCCTCTAGTAGTCGTGTTGGTCCTGCGTTTGTAAAGAAAGATGCCAAACCACCTGGTCTCACCTGAGAATATCATGAAGGCTGCCTGGTTGCCTGTAAAACTGGTTTGGGAACTCCTGTGGAAGATGGAAATTTCAATGGCAAGCGGCATACACAAAAAACACATACATTTATGTATGCAATAATGGTGTTTTATGCTGATAGTAAAGATACGTACCTCCACTAAAATGAGCTTATGGTCCGAGGCTCCTCCATCACCCACCATCTTTAAGCAGTTGTACTTGTTGGCTCTGAGAAGGAAGTCCTGGAACTGGACAACCTGGGAGACGGGAAAGTTGTTGCTGTTGCGAAATCCATCTGAAAACAGAATTAAAGGAGCAAAAAAAAAAAATTTGAAAAACTGCATTAGGCAAAATCAACTCTGCAGTGCTCGCATAGAAATACAGAGTGGTGGATAAACAGAGAAGATGAAACAGAATAAATCATTGAAGTTTTTGAACATAAAATAGTTAAATTATCTATGTTGCACATCATTAGGCATTGTTGTGTGCAGTTTGACCTAAGAATAGAATAGAATAGAATAGAATCTAGAAACCCAAACTAGTCAAAGGACACAAGCGCCCTCTGGGGTGAAGCTCTTCTCTAACTGTGCAAACAAACCATAGTGCCCTGCTGATGACTCATTTTCATTCAGTTTCAATTCGTTGCCATGAAATAATGTGAAAATGATCACATAATTACGAGAAAAGTTTCACGTAATTATGTGCTATAGGCCCTTTCACCATCACAATGTAGTGGCGTGAAAATGATCACATTAAAACATTAAGCTTTCACGTAATTATATGAACATTTTTTTTCAGCATGGCAGCAATATGCTTCTGGAGTTTGCCCTGTAAAACTCCACTACACTGTTGGAAGCAGACCACTAAAATTAGTTTATTTTACCTACACATAATAGTGGCCAAATTTTCTATGACATTTTCACCAGTGCAGAGCCAACTGTTGCATGCGCTCCATCCCTGATGAAAACAGAAATCCACAGCAGTGCTGGTTTGTTACTAGCCAATACCATCAGAACACAACCAACAATTTCCAGTTGACCTCCTACCGTACTGACTGCTGTTGTTGAAAGGCTCAGACGTGGGGTTTGTCCACTCCAGGATGTGAAAGCCAAGTTCCCGAGACAGCACCCGAACTGTGGCGGTCTTTCCACAGCCTGAGGGTCCTGACAGCAGCAGGATGCAACCCTGCAGGTGACAACACTTTGGATGAACCCAGAGATTGAGCTCTGCCTCAGACCTTCAGTAAGGTCAATGCAAGTCATTTTGTCAACAGTTTCTCCAGACAAATCTTGTACTCTTAATAAATGGCATGATTTACAGTATAGCAAGTACTAGACACTTCTTGTCTAAAACAAGGTAGAGCAAAGACAATTATTGGAATAATTAAAAAAATAATCATAAAGTCTTATTACCTGAGACGCATTAGAGCAACCTCTCATCCACTGCTCCACTGTTTCTATCTTCTTCTTGTGCACAGCTAATTCAGCCTATAAAAATAACAAATAGAAAATGATTAACTCTTGCATTCTAGATTTATTTTGCTGTTCTCTTAGTTGCATTTGCTAGTGGAAAACGGAAATCTGAAAAAATAAATGTTTTAAGAAGACTTTTAGACTATTGGACATTTAAGACTATTTTAAAATTCAACGCAAAAGCATAAAACCCCCCCCGCCAAATTCAACTATTTGGATAACCAGCTGAGCTGATTCACGCAACAGACCTGAAAGACTAAATAGGAATACTTAAGATCACAGCAGCATTTATTACGAAGTAAAGAGAACATTTCTGTGAATCCAAGGAAACAAAAAGGCCCTTATAATAATATTAATCATGTTAAAGTAAGTTTCTTTGAAAAACAAGCGTGGATGAAAAGATTTAACAATCTGATGGATAAAACATCATCTGTCAAATGCCCAATAGGAATTATTTCTATTGCATACAGGTGTAGCCCTGTACGAGAAATCAGGTAAGTGGCATTTAGGCCCAAGACGTACAAATGAAGAAAGCAAACAAATGCATCAAGCTCTCACTCAGGTTTGAGTGGCATAAGGATCCTCAAGCTATAGGTTGCTGGTGGCAACCGGGTGCAGTGAAGCTCTGGCAAAAGCAAATTGTTCGGTGGTGAGTTCCTTTGCACGAGCACTCAGAGAACCTGTGCAGACACAGGAGGAACATACATACAAACTCCATGCAGGAAGGCCCAATCCAAGTTTTATTGCACTGATGCTTTATTTTATTGGATGATGGGTGATCAGTCAAATTGACCTTCCCAATTTTATCGGCTTATGTCAGCCTATCAACCTTCTCTATTCAATCGGCCACAGAAAAACCATCATTGGTCAAATCCCACTACTGTCCAGAATGAAGTAGTTGTGAATTACGAAATACTATATAAAATGTGCATGTGTTTATCTGCTTTTTACTGTTGCTTTCAAAGGACAATGTGAGGCCCAGCTAATGGCTGACCTGGGAATGAGGAGCGTGAGTGTCCACCCAGGACTCGTCCAAGTTCCCCTGGGTTCTGGACTCCTGCTGTGCGTAAGAAGTTTGGCGCTCTGAGCAGCCAGCATCTCCTGGCCTTTTCCTAGCATTCCTTTGGTCAGCCTTCGGCGCCTTCCTCGCCTTCCCACCTGGTAGCTGAGAAAAGCTGTCCTTTGGGAATTCACTGAAAGATGGGTCCACCCAGCGCTTCAGCTATTACACATAAAGTCAAACAAAACATGAAAACACGGAGACGGTTAAACAGAAAATTAAGACAGTCCATAAGCAGAAATACAAGACATCTTTAATAAAGGTGACAATTCATTGTATGAACATTTACTTATGTATGATTGTAGAATAATTAAATTAAATTTAATGATTAAACAAACATTTAGCAGGCTAAAATACACACACACACACACACACACACACATATATATATATATATATATATATATATATATATATATACATACATATATATAGATAAACAAGCCTCCATAACTATATAAGATTGAACACGCCTCCACAGTGGTGTGTGTGTGGTGTACTAAAGAAAAATATAAAATGTCTCCATACTGGGTGGATGGTGTCTCTAAATTAAAGCAAGTAGTCAAAGCAGCCTCCAAGGCGGCAGCACATCCTCCAGTGCTCCAGTGGATTTCAACATGAAGGAGAGGAGCTGACTATTAGGTTCATTATTTGGCTCATTAGGTGATTCTGATGGAGGATACCACACAAACAGTCTGGAGACATGTTCTGCTTTTTTCCATATTTTTTTTTACACACAGGAGTCAATAGCTGGCCATTGGGTGGAGTCTTTGATACTCCAGAATCGACAAGAGAATTAAAAAAGCCAAAAAAAACTGGTTTGTCAAAAATGGGACAAGTAACATTTTTTTTTTTTTTTTTTAAATCTTACCCCACTTAAAGCCGCATTATCTCCAAAAGAAGACTTGCTCATGCTTTCCAGCCGTGTCTTGCATTCAGGGAACCAGCTAGAGAAAGAAAAAGGTCCTGAAGGGAGATAGTGAGAACAGTGAGCATCAAGAACACCTCTTGTATGCACCATGCAACAATACAGCAAACAAAAGAAACATTTTTATTTTATTTTTTTTTAACTCTATAAATTCAAGGACACGGTGTCAAGTGACTATGGAAAGGGGAAAGGTTGGACATAGGTCGGGGGCAGATATCCAACCCCTCGTCACCGCCTCCCACAACATGTTCTCCAAACTAATTTATTTAACTAACTTTATTTCAGTGTTTTCAGTGCGTGGGCATCCTCATACTTAGCAAAGAAGTAAGTCTTAATGTGTTTTTTGTTAATCAAAACCCTTGGGATAAATATATAAATACCTGTAACTGTGTTAACTCAATCCAAAAGATTCTAAAGCAGGGCAAAACCTCCAAATGAATGTGATACTATGAATATTTTTTTTAAATCAGTTTTTATTGCAATATGCATCCACATGACCCAAATTGAATGAATATGGAAATGGACATTAAAGAAAACTTGACCAGCTTCAGCAATTTTGCCTGCACATTACAGCAACATTTAAAGCGCAGAATCTGAAACCTGTAATCTGGATGTTTTATAGATATTTTGTGCCCAAAAATTACGACAAATGGTAGGAACGTTAATCCAGTCTGTAGGTCGATCTGAAATCTCTGGGCAAAATGATCTGATGGCTGTTGTACGAATAATTGTAATGATGTTTCTACGATTAAGGCCTAGTGTGTCTCCCTTTCCCCAAAAAAGCTAAAAACGTTTGGATTAACCAACACTAATGTTTTGAGTCTGCAAAAATGCTGTTTCTGTAATAACGTACCTTGTTTGACGTTCGAATGTGCCTGAAATGTTTTCTGCCTCTACGGCGGCACCAATGAACTGATCTATGAATCAGAAAATGTCAATATGACACGAAACAGTCAAACAATAATCATTAATCATAGCCATTCAATGGTAAACAATAGACACAGCAAGCGAGCAACGCATGAACTTTTGCGGTCTTCCGCTTTGAACGCCTTGTAACCCAGGGTTGCCAGGTCTGTGAGTAGAGCGCATTATAGCCACTTTTAGTGCTGCCCTGAACCAGCGATGGTCGAACAAAATAGTGGTGATACAACCGGAAAATTGTAATTTGACATTTGGGGAAATAGTGTCATAACTGTGTTAACATGAAAGATTCCCCCCTCCCCCCGTTTCTTAAAGATATTTAACAATGCACACTTTTGTTTGGAAGTTATTCGCACACTGCATTCGCACATTATTCGCATATCAATTGTTGAGGGGGTCCAGCACAATCAGTGAAATGTGTTGAGTTAACCTAATGAATGTTGGCCAACCTGAGTGTGCCAAAAAATCGACCCGCGAACGATTTTTGACCCGTGGAAACTTTTAATATGAATCGTGAAATAAGAAAAATAAATACTTGGCAACCCTGCTCACGTCACCACCACGTAATCTTCTTCTTTTGGCAGTATAGCAATTGGTTTTATATGCTATACTGCCCCCGGCTGGTATTGCATATGTACAACTAGGATAAAGAAGACAGAAAACGTCAATATTATAGATAAATATTGTAGTTATTATAGTAAATAAAATACAATTAGAATAATACGTTGTTGTTGTTGTTTTTTTAAATCTTAAAATGTTCCTTTCAAGAAGAACAGAAAGAAAAACTAAAAATAAGACTTATGATTGGAGACACGTGTGCAGATATGTGGGAGAAATGCAACCCAAGAAAGAACGCAAGCGCTTTTTATTCTCCGCCCTTTTATTTTGTTAAAATCCGCCAGGAGCCTGGCTGGCTTGATGTTAGCCACACGCCGAACCAGCCAGTGGTGGCATTGCATCACACCGCTCTTTTCCAACCGGCGACGAAGAAAAAGTAGGCGAAGAAGACGAGGCGGAAGTAACTCAACCTTACCAACGTGCGCAGTCTATCCAGCTCCGTAGGTGTGTGTGAGAGAGATGTCGCGTGTGACTGAGATGATTATTTTTCTAGAATGGCGTAAATGACAGATGTATATTCATAGGTTTGTTTTGTCTTTCAGTTCCACGGTGCACGCGTTTCTCCTCAGGCTTTGTTGTGAAGATGAAGAAACAGCCGAACATCTTGTTAACAGGTAGCGTCATCGTCTGCATCATGTCTGTTGTCGTAACTTGTTGTTTAGTCGTCAAACCACTGAAAACGGATTTCAATCGCACCCGTTTGTTGCAGCTCCGATGCGGTGCGGCACAGCAATGAAACGACATTAATTCTCACAGATAGCTAGTCATTAATTTGACATGATTTCTTATTTCGTGACTTCTCTTAAAATAATTCGTAAATATATTGTGGACAAAGGCGTCAGCAGCTTTTTGATAGTGGAAAGAAAACTTTATTGAGGGGGGGATGGGGGGATCCTCCCTGAGAAAATTCTGGAAGACGCACATGCAATTATCTGCATTCTGGTGCATTTTGACCATTTTATTTATTTATTTATTTATTTGTTTGTTTATTTTTACGATAGAAATTTACAAATAAATTCAGGACTGGAACTAAAAAAAAAACGACCATTCGTCCACATTGATACGTTTTATGAAGACATTTGTAATGCAAATCATGTTACCAGCATATTAAATACACATTAATACTCCCTGCCATTAACATTGTAAACACGACAGCTTGATATTATCTATCTGTGCAATATTTTTTTTGTATGTAGTTTAATATATGACAGACCCAGTCCCACTCCTGATTGAGGAAAAAAAAAAAAAAGGTGTTGGTACAGGTATCAGTGATACAGACCTTGTATTTCCATGATAACATGGTTGTCTAAATCAAAAAATTCTCCTTTGCAGGAACCCCTGGAGTCGGGAAAACCACTTTAGGGAAAGAGTTGGCCCAGCAAATAGGGATGACTTATGTCAACATAGGGGACCTGGCTAAAGAAGGTACAACCTTTTTGTGTTACACATAACGTAAGCCTTTCTTTGAGAGTTGACTGGGTTCTATGGTTCACCACCTCTAACTGCTCCTGGGGGAATAATAGCTGGGTCAGCTCACTGCACCAATGACGTCCCAGGCTTAACAGAATTGACTCGATGGAGTTTTATATGTGTACGTATGTATATACAATAACCAAACATGCTAGCAGTTAGCATCTGCTAATTCGCTGCATATCCCAAATTGTTTATATATTAGCTTTTAGAACAGTTTTTCTTTGTGATCTGTTTGTGTAAAATCCTTGATGGAATTCATACAGTCAAACATTTTGCACATCCACTGTATGTAGTGGCCACTCAAACATATCAACTGATTGAGAATGACTTTTATGTGTCATATTGTAGTCGTTTTCAATTTTCTTTTGAAACTTTTATGCCACAGGGTGGGACTGTGAAATTATAAAATCAACATCACCAGTTTTAGCTCAGAGTGGTTCAGTAGATTAGATATGCAGCTGAAAACCCTAAACTTTTTCTTTCTCTAGGAAATCTATATGATGGATATGATGAAGAATATCAGTGTCCCATTTTGGACGAAGACAAGGTGAGTTTCATAAACAAAACTTGATTTTTTTTTTTTTTTTCCGGGAAAAAAAATCAATTGTTTTGAAATGTTAACTTGTATAGTACAAACATGATTTTAAACTAAAAAGTTTCAACACGCCCGGCTTCTGCCAGATGCACGTGCATCTGCATTGTGATTTGGTTCTACTGTGTGATGCTCCATCTGGCAATGGCCAGGAGTGTGACACGGTGCCAGCAAAGTCCCAGTTGAGTTATAACACACGAAGTACTGAACATTTAATCTATAAATAAAAAATGCAGTATTACTTACTATAATTATTGCAATAGAGATGAACCACAGTGAATAGAACAAGATGCTAACAAAACCTTGAAAACTGTTATATTGAAGATACAAACTGGAGGAGGATCGTTTAGTTTTTAAATTGCTTGCATATGATTCAGTTTTTATTCCAAACAAATTAGAAGCATATGTGGAATGGATATATATATATATTGAGATATATTGTGGGACTGCTCAGTTGTTTTGAGCTATTCAAGAAAAAAAAAAAGAATAAATGAAACGTAAAATAAATGTTAAATTAAACAGAATAATAGAAAAGAAACAGAGCCACAGATCTAAAGAGCCCCTGTCGCTGTGGTTGAGACCATTCCAGCCCAGCTGGCTGAAGATGGATTGCACTGGCGCTATTGATGTCTGCACTGCTTCAGCTTCACTTATTAGTCAGCATTGTTTAAAGCACAAAGATGAAACAAAATGGTCAAAGTGAATATAAATGCACAGCCTTTTAGTTCTTCGCTGCTCTCGTCCTGTTGTATTACAAGCGTGACTTTTAAACTTGTAATGATTAAATAAATGGGATGATTACATGATTTGGGGTTATTTAATTATTTATGAAGTGAAAACATGTGGATACTTCTTCAGTGCAGTGTGGGGCAGCCATCAGTCTGATGTGTTAGGCGCAGTGTAAAACTGCCGGACAACTTCTAGGGGCGAAGCATCGAGTAGAACCACAAATTCACTGGCTTGATCACTTGACAAAACCAGCTTCATTTAAAATGGATGTGGTTCACCAGGGGTCTTGTACATTACCTTTTTTTTTATTTTTTTATCAGACTTCATTCAGAAGTCAAAATAAAATGAAATCCTTATAGCAGTGGTCACAGTATATAAATATCTGTCCTAAAACTCAGAATCACTTCCTCTTGCATTTTGTTTCCGCTTGCTTAATGTGTTGATCCTTCCAGGTGGTGGATGAGCTGGAAGACAGGATGGTTGAAGGCGGTGTGATTGTCGACTATCACGGCTGTGACCTCTTCCCGGAACGGTGGTTCGATATCGTGTTTGTGCTGCGTACAGACAACACTCAGCTCTACACACGGTTGGAAAACAGGTGAGTTCAAAAGTTCTGACAGTCATTTTTGAATTAGTCGAACAGAACAAAAAGCCTGTAGTCCCGAAAGTTCAATGTGTCGCATTGGTGCCTGTTGCTGAGACGTGATTGGAGGCTGTGGTGTGATGGGGAACTGCATCAAATAAATTAAAAAACATTGGAGAAAAAAAGTGGATCTGGGTTCAACTTTGGGCATCTGACAAGCATTGATAAAGGGATGCAACAACACAACAACCCATTACAAGGCCATTTACCAGAGCAACACCACATATAGAGCACGCAACTCTGCAAACATCTCCCTAGTTTCTGCTCGACTCCTTTCAGAGTGAGGTTTTGAAGTTCCACTTCACCTTCAAGAATTTGATCACAATCTTGATAACAAGACAACAATGGACAAAGGGGAAAAATAAATAATGAATAAAAAAAATGAAGTCACAGTAACTTTTTTTTGTCTTATTGTCCTGAGACCTTCCTGCCTCTTTCATACTATGTCAAACAAGCCGTCCACTCTTGAACTGAGCCGCCCCCCCTCTCTCTCTCCGTCCCAGGGGTTACACAGGGAAGAAGCTGCAGGACAACGTTCAGTGCGAAATCTTCCAGACAATCTACGAAGAAGCCTTGGAGGCCTACAGTGAGGAAATTGTCCACCAGCTGCCGAGCAACACACCAGAAGACCTGGAACGCAACCTGGAGCAGATAGTGCAGTGGAGCCAGCAGTGGTCAAAGGACCATATCTAGCATCACTGGCTGTCTGGCCATAGAGGAAAAGTTGTTCTATACAAGCTGTGTGTGAGTGTGAGTGAGTGAGTGATTGATTTTACATTTGTTTTGAGAAATGATCAAATACACTGTAGTATATTATGTAGTATAAAAATATTCTTACTACTGTGTTATAATTTGGAAGTCAGTCATGCTTTAAATTAAAAATGGATGCAAATGGATGGAAATTTACTTTCAATTTGTGTTAGACTTGGATTCCCCCCTTTAATCCCGGTCCTTTAAAGAGGACCTACAGTCATAATCTGTTACTATCACCACTGGGGGGGAAAAAAACAAAAAAACTGTATTTTTCAATATTTATTTTTCTTAAAAAAAAAAATTTAAACCAAGTCACTAGATGTAAAAGGGGTCCTTAAGGGTCTAGCCAAGACAGATTGCCGTGGTGGGGGACAGGGGGCTTATGGGAAATTGGCAGGAGTCATGTGTGACGAGCCACATGCGCATTTTGTTTTCCTGTGCTTGAAATAAAAGGACCAAATACATCAAAGCTGTGCGCGCTCCTGTACCACAGGCTCCGTTATTCACAACTCTTCACTTTCACATTAAAACATGACACTTGTCTTGTGCCTCTTAGTCACAGGGGTGGTGTTGCATCTATTGGTTACTGACAAAAATGCAACCTTCTTGTTGCATTCATCAGCCAGCAGGGGGGGCAAGATTGGTTTCACGAGTGTAGATTTATGTCCAATTAGACCACTGCTGTTCCAGTAGATCCGCTGCCCCATGACTCAAAATTAAAACAAATTAAGACCCCCCCCGCCCAAAAAAAAAAAATTCTGTAATGACATCTCATGTTTGAAAAGTTTTATTTTGAAAGCAACAAAGCAACACCCAACCAAAAACTATGACAACTGGCTATGGCTTTTAATGATTTTCTTTTCTTTTTTTTTTTTTAATGAAGCAGCTACAGTGCCACGTAGGAAAGCACATTTGTACAATTATTAAAATGAACTGGTTTCCATGGCCCACTCCTGTAATTTTGCCACCAAGGACGCAGTGAAAGCGGAATCGGTTCGAGAGAACGAGGCCGATCCGTCATTAAAATAAAAGTTTCTATGCATTTCATCCTCTTCGCTGCTCGGACAGCCGACTTCTCAATTGAGAGCAGTGTGTGCCTGTGAATTTCGTTTGCAGACTTCAGTCTCTCTGCGTCGTCACATCTCAGTCCAGCCAGCCCGCGTCATTGTCGTCGTCATCGTCGCCAAACATGGAGGTAGAGGGGGGCCGGCCCTTCAGGCTCTGAAAACACAGCAAATAGAAAGAATTATGTAATTGTACTAATCATTAGTATTGGCTAATAACATATATGAAAAATGTTTTTTTTGTTTTTTTTTTAAATCGGTGAGAAGCGACAGTGTTGTATCACTGAATACCAAGATTGGACGACAAGTTTTTTTTTTGTTTTTTTTTTTGTTGTCCTTAGCGAGAGTCACTGTCAGATTACACAAACGTGGTGTCATAAAGTCATGCTGTGTCTTGCACCAGCCAGTGGACACACAACATTTTAGATACACACATAAAAAGAAACATACATAAAACTTTAGACAGTGAATGTTTCTCTGGTCAAAAAAATTGGATTGAATTCATGTGAATTTATGATTCTGGCATAAGCGGCACCGTTGGGGTTCCTGTATTTACGCCTTAATACTCATTTTATTCAGTCACAAGTGTTGAAATGAAATCTATTCTTTTCAGTTTATTTCTGTACACAACAATGGACACGGAAGGCATCTGTTCGGAGGTTTTGTGAAGAAGGTTTTCTCACCATCTCTTCGTCTTCTGCCTCCTTGCTGCGCGCAGAAGGGGCACCGACCTCTTTACTGCTGTCACACACTTCACCAGTCAGTCTGAGAGAACAGTGGGAATTCAGTGTGTTCAGGGAGTTTACAAAATTACGTATTTGGAATTTCCCCGCGAACACTGCCCGAAAGGATCAATAAAGTTCTATGTAATCTAATCTTTTTTTTTTTTCATTATTTAAAGGGACAATTAGCGAGTTCCACCACTGTCAGATATAAGGTATATAAAAAAATCTACGTGAAGCTCTAGTTGTGCTGTTATAAACAGCAAAAACCTCCCACATGGAGGAAAAAACGTGCTGCAACTTCAGAAAACGCATGCAAACGGCATGAAGCATCGTCCAGATGAATGCTGACATTATTGTAAACTGCACAAAACTGCTGGATAAAACTTCCAGACTGAGGTCAATACACAGCAAAAGTCAAGACAAACGAGAACAGTTTGATTGTGTGAAAATAACATCAAGGCAGCCGGGCCTCACCGTGTGCACGAGCCCAAGTCTTCCAGAGGCTCACTCGTAGTTGGGGGTTTGGGTGGGGGATTGGGTGGGGGTGTGAAACTGCCTGGAGGAGTTGCATTTACTTCCCCTACTGGCTCATCGTGGACATTCAGGTCAGGCTCAGATTTATCTGGATTCTCAGAATCAACAGAATTCTCCCCTGGAGAAACTTCAGCAGCAGCAGCAGACTTTTCACCCTCCTCCTCCTCCTCCTCCTGCTGCTGCTGCTGCTGCTGCTGCTGCTGCTGCTGCTGCTGCTGCTGCTGTTCGGGTCCTGGTGCTGCCGTCTCTTGCACATTCACGTTGGACTCAGTTGTCCTGTCCTTCTCCTCCTTTGCAATCTCCATGCAAGACTCACTGACTTGGTCCTCTTTCATTTCCCTCTTGCTCTCAGCAGTTGTGTTGACGCGAGAGGCATCTTCTGATTGTTTCACATCTTTCTCCTCTCCGTTCTTACTCGGCGACGACCTCTCCGAGCCGGTCAGCAGCTGCAGTGTCACGTTCTGGAACCAAACGGCAATGCATTTGCTGAGAGTTTGGTGGAATATCTATGCTATATCTATGTTTAATAAATATTTTGTTGGTAAGCGCGTACGTTCCACACACGCATCAACGTGGCATCACTGTGCAGTTATGAATGTACCTTGATGGTCGAGAAAATCACTTCCATGACAGCTTGTCCACTGTAAGATTCGCCGACGTCAAACTCCCCTCGCAGGGAACGAAAAACTCCATTCATCACTTGTTTGACCTACAGAAAACAGCCACTTTTATTTACACTGCTGTATATTTATAAAAATAAATAAATAAATAAATAAAAAAAAATACACATTGTATCAGTGCAATCATACATCAACATTAAAGGTCCATTGTGTAATATTTGACCTGATTTATAATTTTCATACGAGTAAAAACTTAATATACTGCCCATAAATACATTAATAACAGTGTGTACTCGCAGCACAATAAAAGTCATTTGGTTTTCCGACCCATAGGATGATTCTTATTTATATATAAGAATATACACAGATCAAAGGTCTTGCTCCCAGTTCGCTGCCATCTTGCACCACCCTATTTCTAAGGAAGCCTGGTGTGGACAATCCAGCTGCCTGACAGCGCGTTTGGTATTTAGGGTGAACGCTGGCATCCTCAAATACACCAACAAAGAAGCAGTTGGACAAGGGATCCAGGTTTGGGTGCACAGGCCACCGTAGTTCACTGGCAAGCTCCGGAGCGGGAGGTGCAGTGAAAGAGTGCTGCAATCTAAAATGTAACCACTTCAAAATCTCCTAATATTATTCACTTGACCTTTAAATCAGCGTTCCTGTTAGTTTCGCCAGCATTTTAGGCCAAGGTTTAATTTATGCCGCTTTCAATTGAAAACAGTGTTACAGTGTTGCTAAACGTAACTGCGACCATCTATAGAGAAATATATTGCTTGCAGCATTTTCATCTGATACGCTGTTAGACAAACTGTTACTACTTTTACTGTCTCCAGACTTCAGACTTCAGACTTCAGTATTATCAGCCTGTTTTCACTGCCACACTTTTGCATGGCTGTTGGTGCTGATGGATGATTTCTTACCTTCGCTGTAGTGTCTCCAGAAGTTTCTTCTTGTGCTACTTTATTTTCCAATTCCACCATTTTCCTTTCGAGTTTCTTCTTCGCAGTTATCCAATGCTGTTCTGAGACTGTATACTAAAAAAGAGAGAGAAAAAAAACACGTTGAGAACAAATGTGGGTTGTTTATCATTCCCCCAGGGGACACCTGGTAATGGTTACAGTCGAAGCAGTACCACTTTATTGTATCATCATCATTATTATTATTATTATTATTATTATTATTATTATTATTATTATTATTATTATTATTAACGTTACATATTTAAAATCTATGCCTAATTTGGCTATTGTGATGTGCAGCAGCGAGGAAGCTATCAAGTTTAATTTTGGGGGAAATCCCTAAAGAGGTCCTAATGAATCATTTCCAAAGTGAGTTTGTCAAGCCAGGGGTAAAATTAGACACAGGTTGAAGCGTCACAGAGTCACGGCTAAATGACAGAAGACCGACACCAGGCCAACTTGCAAGAGTTCAATCCGTGGACATGAAAATGATGACAAATGTGAAAGAGAGCCGGTCACAGATCACTGGCTGTAACATTACACATCAAGAATCAATAAGTAACTGGACGAGAAGAATTGTGCAGCACCTTCAACCAGTCGTCAAGCTAGCTAGCAAACGAGCTAGTTGAAAGACCCTTGTGCTGCTGTAAAGGACTTAGACTCACCTCGAGGAGGGGAGTAAACATGTGATCGTCATGTGAAAACATCCTCTGACTTTTTTTTTTCTTTGATTGTGTTTACCTCCTTGTTTCTTTAGCAGGTCTCTTTGGTCGCAGAGGTGGTGAGACACAGAAACTCTTGTGTGTTTTGCCGCCAGGCTGAGCATAGTTTTTTTTTTAATGGTTCTAATTCTTGCACGGTCCTAAAAAAAACAACCACCTGTTTTGTTTGGTTCTCTTACCGAACCGTCACCATGTACGAATATACAACACTATACATGCCACTCACCTACAGACTGCAGACATTATATCATGAGACATAGATCATTAGATTCCTTTAACATATTAATACAAATTCCTTTAAAATGATATTAAACTGTTTGATTTAGCCCTTGTGTCTGCCATGCGATATTTTCCTGTATGTGTCTACTATATGGCCTGATCAGCAACAAGCTAATATACACTGGCGATGGGCCGTTTCTGTGCATCTGGTTATCTATTTATTTGATAGAACAATAACTTGAATTTTTAAGACAAGGAAGATCATTTTATTCGTTATCCAATTCAGGTTGTTTCAAATAAATATTCATGTATATTTTAACGTTATTATTTTTTCTGTCTATTTATTTTTTACCAGAAATCATTGTTTAAAGTTTATTTATTTCGTAAATTTGCAGACAAAGGCTGCAGTCAATATGTTGACCAACCAGACCAGCCGTTCAATGGAGAAATCAGCAGACGAACGCAACGCTCCTGTAAAGGTTACATTATAGAAAAGCACTTGCTACTTCCATCAAACACGTTGAAGATTCATGGATTGAGAAAAGTCCTTCCGTGTTTTGTTTATTTCCAAAAGTCAGAAGGAATGCTCTTTAAATCACAGCTCACTTTACTGGCACTCATTTTTCACAGTTAAGAGTTTAACGACGAAAAATGACAACCCAAGAAACAACCAAAAAGAACAACCCATTATTGTAAGTTATGGTACTGATTTGATAGACGGAGTTCCTAAATTAGACCAAACTAGATTATAGATCATACTGACAGCACCAAGAACCACGAGAAACCCAAGTTTAGCTTCAGCCCGAATAACGAATCAAAACAAACCCAGAAGTCGTTCTATTGAACAAACAGTAAAGCACTAATTCATATATTATAGTCGCACATATTATAGTTTTTCACCAAGTAATACTGAAGTGTGGTGTTTTTGTGGGTCTACCTTATCTTGCAGTTGTGTTAGCTTGTCCTGCACAGCGTCTCTCTCCTCTGCTACCCTGGCCAGTTCTCCTCTGTGTCGCTGTTCAGCATGTGTCTGCACACCCTCCTTCTCCTTCAGCGCCACCTGCAGCCCACACAGTTGCCACATTGTGTGTGTCAACCATAATACTTTTGCATCTCTCAGGTGAGGCTTCATGGTAATTACAAAAATAACCAGATACTCAACGTTCCACGGAGTGTACGGTACCAACCTGTCCTAATCGTTCTCTGTCAGTCTGGAGCTTCTCCAGTTCCTCCTGCATCTTGTGGACTTTGGACTCCAGCTCCTCACATCTCTGCTTGTCCAAGCGATGCTGAGCCTTCGACAACTCCGCTGCCCCTACTGCCTCTGATACACATACGAGGAGCACATATTCCAGTGAAACATAGGCTTTGCTAATATGTATAGGTCTGGTGATGTGTCATTTGTTTTGTTTTGTTTTTGTATTTTTACAGACAAGCTCATGTTCACAATTTAACCTCTTTTAAGAAATCTTAAATCAAACCAGACAAAACGTTTTACCTGCAAAAAGTGTGGACTCAATTTAGTGGTGCCAAATTATGTTTAAAAAAAAGAAAAGTGTAGAAAAGCTGATATGATTTTTCAGTCACATTTGCTGATGGCACTGATTCTGAAATGTCAGCAGCATTTTTCTCCTATTCCACATTTATGAGCCCTTAAAAAAATAAAATAATTCACTGTTGTATTGAATAAAACTATGAAACTGACGCGTTTTCGCTATAACTGTGGAAGTGAATGTATTTCAATGTTATTTATTGAACAGCATTAGTTTTTAAAGTTCCTGTATCCTTCCCACAGCACTGTGTGTGTCCAATCCCACAATGGACAGCAGATTCAGTATTTGAAACGCAGAATATACACAGAATATACTATACAAAATGATTTCATTGGACTGGTTTGATATTTTTAGCCCCCCCCCCCCACCATGAAATTAGACAAACCTTTGAGTTGCGTTTCCAAGCCGGCAATTGTTTGGCTTTCGGACTCACTGCTTTCCACGGCTGACATCAGTTTGGTCTGCAGCTCTGCTGCCTTCTCCTTCTGAGTTAAAGCTTCTAGACGCAGCTGAGACAGCTGAGCTTTGGATGAAACCAGATCTTCCATTAGACGACTCTGGAAGACAGGGGGGGGGGAGAGGCTGGATCAGCGGCTTCCTTCAAGAAAGCAACGTCTACAAGGAGGAGAAGCACGAGTGTGGTTCCACTGTGCAGCCTGGTTTCTGCAGGAACTACGTGGGGTGAAAAAAGGTGTTTTGAAGGAAGAAGGGAGAGAACACTGGCTTGCTTAAAGGACACAGCTGCAAATATTAGTGCCATCACCTTAACCCTATTATGAAATCAAAAGGCAAATAGTCCATCAAACTCAATGACAGGTCTTGACTTTCTAATCAACTTCTGAATCATGAAAAAGGCTAAATGAACAAGAATTTGCAAACTGCCAGTCACTGGGTTCATCTTGTGACACAGGAAATAATTCTTGAGGCCGACTGTGTTAACACAATTTTCTGGCAGTTACTGGACACAATGCAGCACTTCAGCTCAGCAAACAAAAACAATGAGTTTGCAATGCGAAGAGAAAGCACCGCGAGCCACTGGGCTGCAAACGACAACAGTTTTCAAATCTGTAGACAGTAAAGTCAAAACCTTACCTTCTCCTGCTCCGCCTCCAGCAGTCTGGCCTGGCACTGTTCAGTAGACGACTTGAGAAAATTGTTTCTATTTTCTAGTATCAAGTCGCTCTGCTCCATGTATCTGTGCAAAACCAAAGAGCAAAACTGCATCTTCACAATGACTTCAATCATTTTTTTCTTTTGCATGTTTTCTCAGTTCTCTACGTTACTTTTAAATTTCATCCTCTTAAAGTCAGAGCTAATTATGGCTTTTGTTTTAGAAATTTGCAGCAACAGAATATTATACAGCTAAAGGTAAGAAGAAGCGGATCCTAAAGTTTGTTACAATGTTACAACTGGTATTGTGATATTATTACACTGGAAAGTATTGAATTAGTCTAACAGGTAACACACAACGCAAGAGTGAGGTAGGTAGTAAGGAAATACTGAGCATACTTCTTATGGTATATGGGGCAGCAGGTGCAACAATATCACAATACCTCTTACAAAGAAAACTACAGAATGTATTGCATTTTGATAGATATGGGATAGAAATTTAACCTGATACAAAATACACAATATATACATTACAATTAACGTGTACCATTTCTTTCTAGTATGTTAGTATTAAGTATTTAGTATCTGGTATTTTATTTTCTAATGTTTTCTACTTGGCATACTCTGACTCACCTCTGGTTCTGGGTAATGAGCTCTGTAATTGTACAGTTTTGCTTCTCAATACATGAACCTTTCTCAAGGAGCTCCCTTTTTAAACACTCATTTTCCTTAAAAAGAAAAATAAATAAAACACACATGTAATTTCAAAGGCATTTTCATTTCTGAAGTATTAGTTCTTTTAGTACAGACACCCACATGCCCCCTTGTACATACACATGTTGATATTATATGCATGTGTGTGGAAAAACCTTTTTAGTAGTTCAGTGTGTACCTTGACAATTCTTTGAATATTGTGCATGATGACTGAGGTTTCCATGGAGACACTGGATGAGCCCATGAAGAGGCTTCCTCTTTCAAGGATGTCCATCTGCCAAAGTGATGAAGACACAATAAGTAGGTACATTTGGCCAATAAAGGCTATGCCACAGTACAAAGACCAAAAATGAATAGATTAGTACAAAGGCAGAGACCAATGTTTCCCTTTGTTCCATCTACCTTTTCTTACCTATTACGCTTTGCAACACGTTTGGCTCTCAGCAAAATGAAATGGCGATAGAAACAACCTTTGCTAAAACAACCAGATTGCTAAAACCTCGAAGTGAACAATTTTTAAACAATAGACCAGCATCTCACATCTAAACCTAGGGGTATAGCTTATTGGGCAAGCTCATCCATGCTGTCCGTTCCCTGTATAAGCAGTGCCGGGGTTGGGTCCACATCCCCAGCAAGTCTGACCCCATTCCTGGTGAGGGTTGGACTCCACCAGGACTGCCCTTTGTCACCTATTCTGTTAATGGATAGACATTCTAGGCACAGCCACGGTGTTGAGGGCTGTCTGGTTTGTTGACCTCGGAATTGGGTCACCGCTTTTTGTAGATGATTCGGCCTCGGTGGTATCATCGGGCCGATGACCTCCAACTCGTTTGGCGGTTCACAGTCGAATGTGAAGCGGCCAGGGTGAGGATTCCAAGTCCAAGGTTCTCACCCTTTAATGTGGGACAACGCTTAGAAGCAGACACACAGTGAATACCTTGGAGGTCAGCTGATCAACTTTATCTGCTACTTTTCCAATGGATTGTCTGATTTCAGTGTTGTGTTGTCGAGCCTCAGTCATCAGGAAGGAAGTGACGTCACCTGAGAGCAGACATGAAAATATGGCTGAAAACAATTGAACTTTGGCTGTTTTGTCACAATGACGTTACTTGTTCGTGTACTGGCAACGTATCCTGTACCCTGCCTATGTCCTATGACAGCCGCAATTGTGTCCAGACAACAATGGGACATTGATAAGACTGCTAAATATTGACGAAATATTGGCATACATGCACGTAGAAACCTAAGGATACTTTCAGTTTTAATCATAGCAGCTTCCCACAGAGCAAACTGAAACCTCTTACCCATGTACGGGATAGTTTGCACAGGGTGGATCGGCCCCGCGGGATGCAGTTGAGATGAAGTTATAAGGGGGGTGTAAGGGTATGCCTTCAAAAACAATATGCAAGACAAGACAAATTAATTGAAGGATTTTGCAATGGAGAAATGAAGCTTTTAATGAATTAAAATGTCACTGGATGTGATTTAGTCCTACCTGAAAGGCATGGCTGCTGCCAAACATCCCAGGCTGTGAGGGAACATTCGGAGAGACAGACACTACGGCCGGTACAGCTGTGCGATGATGTGGATAACGATAAGAAACATTGTTTTAATTCAGTACTGTTATAACAATAATTAAAAAAAAGAGTGTCTTTGGTGCCATTTTAAACTTGGAAAGTCTTGTTGAAGCTGTAGAAAATCTTACAGTGTGCTGAAGCAGGAGCAGATGTGGATATGTGCACTGGAGATGGAGTTGCGAGCTGATTCTTCAGTCTGTTGTTACTCATGTCCTGTCAATTAACAAGGAACGTCAGGAACTGAGTCACGACAACGGAGGCGTCTGTTTTGAGTGTTTTTTTTCCCTTGGGGAAATCTACTTTTTACTCTGTGTATTGTGCTGAAAAGCGCGTCCGCTCAGTCAAATTGTCAATGTCAGGTGACGACAATGTGGCAATAATCTTTTTCCAACTGTTGGGATGCTCGAAAAAAAATATATGGATGGGGTTTGAAAGGAATGTGTTGGTGTCTCTTGTCCTCGTGTGGCACAGCAAGCAAATGCATACTTCCAATGTTCCTGCTAAAGTTGTTATTAGCTGCCATTTAAATGCTAAACCTGAGGAACCACTTATCCAAGGAAAAAGCTTCACTTGAGGACATAAAAGCCTTGATGCACAGCCACTTTCTACCACTGCACTCAACAAAAACAGAGGTTGTTATTCACAGCCTGGACACCTTTTGAATGTGAAAATCAAAACATAATGCAATTCACTGCACAACTCTCCAATAACGCTGCACAAAATCCCAGAGGTTTTTTTTTGTTTTTTTTTGATAAGGACATATGTCATTTTACTCCAAAGAAAGCACGCCACTACCACTAGTGCAGCATTGCCAAAATACATTAAATGATATGCTGACACAGAGTACAGACAAGAGGGAAGCATCTTCTTTGCGATTCCTCCAAATTCAACTTTACATCCGATTGGAAAGTTCGTTTTTGCTGTCAGAAATGCCCTTCTTTTCATCATATAACCTAATGTTAATTACAGAAAGCAAAGTGCAGGAGAAATGTCCCCAAAAAAATATCTCATGCTGCTAAGATATGAAAATTACTGAAGAAGCTCTTTGGCAACTTCTACAGCTCAGCCACAATCACACACATCTTAAAGGCTCAGTGTGTAAAATTTTGCTTGATTTGTGATTTTTACAATGGTAAAACCTTAATATACTGCACATAATTACATTAATAAAGGTGTACACTTGCAGTACAAGAGAAGCAATTTGGTTTTCCGACCCTTACAACAGTTCTCATACATATTAGAATATGCATGGAGCAACAAAGGTCTTGCTCCTAGTCAGCCGCCATCTTGTGCCAATATGTTTTAAGGAAGCCCAGTATTTAAGGAAGCTCGCCTGCCAGTGCCCTAAATGCAAAACGCACTGTCAGGCGGGCTTCCATAAATACTGAGTTTCCTTAAAAATGTTCCACACTAGACCTTTAATAGGTACAAACCACAAAAAAGTGCCTATGCTGCAGAGCAGAATCAGGGCCTAGCAAGATAACGTCAGGATGGGATTTTCAGGACGACGACAGTTGGCCCACTCCCAATACTCATTTTTACTCCTACCTCTTAGCCCTTGGAACCAAGTCACAAGTAGGGTAGGGGCTGAGATTTTCTCCAATGAACTGGGACCCCCTTCAACAACAGCTACGTCATCAAAAGTCACCAATAGCTTCTACGTAGCAGACGCAACATGTTTTGCCAGTGATAAGTGTGTTGTTAGAGCCCTGCAGCAGCACTGACATTGACTCACAACTGCTGAACCACAAACAGGTGACAACATTCAAAACGGCTACGGCCCAGATTCCTGGGCTTTCCCATCCAACCATGGTTGGAAGAGCAAGAGCACGCGACATATTGAAATGAACTGTTAGGCTGAGCAGTCTCTGATGGGACCTACTGAATGAGCCTTTTCCAGACCATCTTTGTGAGCCGATATACACTGACTGGCAAGACATCGGTTTGAGCATCCCGAATCAGAAGTTCCTTTGCTTTTTACCTTTACAATGGAAAAATGCGTATTAAAAAAAAAAAAAAAGATTAATATTTTGCACCTATTTCTTTTTTTTTGCGATCAAATTTTTTATTAACCTATTTCTTTTTTTATTAAGCATTTTGCATTGCCGTATTACTCCCCCAAGATGCACACAACATTCTGAATGTGAACAGCGCCAACCTACCTCGACCTCAGAGTCACTGGACTCTGGATGGCTGGCAGCTTCTTTTAAAAAGGGAAACATGGGCTGGCCCATCTTGGCCATGCGCGAAATCAATTTGGCTTTTGTGGCGTCTGGATTCTGGGGTGAGAAGTGATATCAATAAGCTGAGAAAAAAAAGCAAGCACAAGTCTGTACATGAGATCATATTGCTTAATTGGAAAAATCACTACCGTCTGCTGTTCACTGAGCGAGTGGGGATTTTCACAATGCTGTGGCTGTCTGGAAAACAACAACAACAACAGAAATGTCAGACCGACACAAGTTCATGAGTCCAAAGACGACACCAGAGTGCTACTGTGATTCCTTGAGGCCTAAATCTCACCCTGGTAATTCTGGTCCCAAGGTGGTTGGCTGTAGTGGTGGTTCCATGGACAAGCTGGACGTACTCGGGGCTGGAGAAGGAGCAGTTGCAGGAGCAGGAGCAGGAGCAGGAGCAGGGGAGGGTGCAGCTGACTCTGCAGAGGTGGGGTGATCAGGTTCACTGTCCCTAAAAAACTTTACCTAACATACAAGGAAACCAAAAAAAGGTGACTAAAATTAGCATTGGGGTTTTACACTCAAAAATTCCATTCTCTGTGTTGTTTGTACAATGAAAAACAGTCTCACTCCCACTTTTGAGAGTCATCATTTATGACAAAAACAACTATTAGCTGCCTTTGATTTCAAGTTCAGGACAAACATCTACGAAAACTGGACAGCATTCATGGAGTAGTTACAGCTATACCAGTTCACTCAAGGCACAAGTGCAAACATATACAGCCTGATTCAATACTTCAAACCATGGAGAGGGCAACAAAAAGACCCAGAAAGTTAAATAATGAGGAAATAAAATGGAACATGATGATCAGACAACATTCTGTTTCTGAAATTTAAAGCAGATCATTTTTTTTATTCAGATATTTAATTGTGAGTTTGTCAGAAGAGAGAAAAAATAATATATTTGTGTAGAAAACTGTGGACTTTACCCGGCAAAGTTCAGCCTCAAAAATAAGAGTGCTGCTGGCGAGGGCATGGTTGGCTGCTCCCTTGGATCCATAAGCCAAACTGGGTGGGATGATGAGGAGACGTCGGCCTGACTTCTTCATTCCCAGCATCCCATCTTCCAAGCCCTGACCACCAAGAAAATTACAGCAGGGTCGGTCAAAAATTGATGCTTTACCATCATTTCATGATAAAATTATCGTTAAAAAATGTCCACGTCAGTGTTTGTACTGTCAGCAATATGAAGCTCTTTCAAAATGAGAAGATGTCAGGAAGACATAACAATGAAATGGAACAGAGCCACAACTCACTTTGATTGCTTTTCCTGCTCCGAGTTTCAGTCGCATTAACTTGCCCGTATTGTGATTAGAGTCAAACATCTCTCCGGTGGTGTGGTTCTGCAGCAGCCATCCGGTGTATAACAACTCTATGGAGTCGCCATTCTTCACCGCCTGGCCGTCACCGAGACTTAGATCCTGAACGACCACAGTGTCTAAGGAGGCAGCGTTGTTTGCTTTCGCCAAACATATCTGAAAACCGCAGCCAAGTGAAATATCTTTTTTATCTCAGTTCGTAACAACATAATTATTGACGTGGACTAAACATTCTACTATTAATTATTACTAAGTTACAAAGACTCACTGCTCTACCAAAGGTAGACACCAAATAATACATAAATGAACTAAACATTGAGCATTACGATCAAAAGATTTGTGTTCCTCTTTCAATGTCACTGAGAGTTTTCTTGTGTTGCTCACCTCTTTGCAGAAGTCTGTTAAAGCCTTTTCTGAATCAAACATCATGGACCAGTTCTGCCTCTGGTCATCATAAAACGTGCAGTAACTGTTTGGCTGCACCTACAGGATGAAAGGAGGAAAGAAACAATCGGGTTGCCAACTCTTTGAACATCTCACATCCCTTCACTTTACACTGGGTGTGTGCTTCATTATCCAAAACTTAACACAAACACATATGCAGTAAATTAAGTGAGCAGTAAATATTGCAGTACGTTAAGGTACACAATTATTTGGACATGTGAAAAACAATAAAACTATACAAAACTTGTGTGACACTTCGAGACCTTTTCATTTTCACTCTCTCTCACACACACACACACACACACACACACACACACACACACACACACAGAGACTTTGTAGATACTTGGATGTTCTCACTGCAACTCACGCTGGCCTGTCTGCCACTGTGACTACTTCAATTGAAATATCCATCTCTTCATTTCTAGCCGCCGCTCAAGGGTCAGGGTCTGCTATTGGTTGCTTCCCACTGGGGAGTTTTTCCTGGCCACTGTCGCATCACGCTTGCTCTGAAGGGTTCACTTGGTTTTCTCTTTGATTGTGCAAAGCGCTCCAAGACGCCTTTGGATGTGATTTAGTAATTCATAAATAGTTGATTGACTGACTGACTGACTGAACGTAGAAATTAGATAATAGATTGTGCTAAGTGGGGTGCCAAGTATACGGTATGCCTCACTGAGAAGCTATATATTTTTCTTTACTATACATTTTTTCTCTACTCACCGTTAACATGAACCCCATATGAATCTTGGCAGCAGTCACTTGTTTCTGTTGGCTCAGGTACAGAAGGAGCGTGAACTGCAGAAAGGAACAGCTGTCGTTATTCCACAAAGAAAAATAACAATTGTTTTAACAAATAACAAACCAAGGGAGAAGCGTTTCAACCTCTTTTGTTGTGTAGTTTCCCAGCACAGCAAGTCCCAGCTTCCCCTGTTTCACATACTGTCCATTGATGCTGCACATAGGTGACAAAAGGAAGAAAGAATGACTTGACACAATACAATTTATAGCAGGGGTAAAAAAAAAAAAAAAAAAAAAAACACAGGAAAACACCCAAGGCCCATGAGTAGTCTAAAAATAGCACAACTTGTTGAGCTGCATCTAAAACTTTGTTTTGTCCAACCTCGTCAAGTCATTGTTGATGATCTTGTGAACTCATGAACGTAATCAGTGTCTTCACCTTGATCAGTATCATTAATAATAATATATAACTAAAGGCTAACTGAGAACATTTGTTATTCAGGAAAGTGTAGCAAACTGGTTGTCCTTCATAAGACTCAGTAGCCATGAAGTAGCACTCAGGTTGGTGACTCCTGATTTGCAGAATAGCTTTTAACACTGCAACTCAAAGCTGAGTTAAAGTGAGGCAAGTGCAAAAAGCAAATAACCACAGCTAGCAGAGTTTTTTTTTTTTTTTTCCTTAGGAAAACCCAGCAACAGAAATTTGAAAAGATAAACAAGTTCCTTACTATCTGAACGCCTGGACTGCTGTTCCAAACAACACTGCAGGCGCTCCAGGTGGTGGAGCCGATTTTTGGGCAGCTGGTGCTAGAAACAGACAAAAGACATGTTGGAATTGGAATTGTACCAGTAAATCTGAGATGAGCATGGTTAGCATCTTTCACCTGATGTGGAGCTTTTTCTGGGCTGCTTTGGTGCTGTGTATTGGAAAGACTCATTTGCTTGGCTACCGCGCTGGTCCACACCAAACAGCGAGGCCAACTTCGCCCTGTAGGAGTTGAAACGAGGACAATTCACACAAAAATAAGTTACCGCAGAAGATGCTGCATTCCAATCAATGAGAAAACACCTGCAACCATTAAATAAAACCTATCTTTAAGAGACAAATTAAATCTTTCAAAAATACAGTAACTCTTTATCGTTGTCTTTAGCAGTTATTGAGTCCAGCTTCTGCCATTTTTTCTGTTCTTCATACAGTCTGATCCGCACGCATTATAAGTTAAAGTACAGTCAACATGTAGATGCGCAATATATATTAGAACATTCAGGGTGCGCAATGGCAACGCAAATCTAAACGATGAGGAAATCGTCATTAGGCTAAACTAACCAATCAGTTAACCTAGTGGAGGTTTTGTTGCTTTGTTTAACAGTTGCTACCTGTTCAAAACTGAAAATCAACTGATTAAACTCTTGGAACCAACGTTAACATCCTTTAAATATCCACGTTTTTGCGGGAGGCCCTCGGCCGACATTTGAAACAGTAGAAAAGCTATAATATAGCACTAAGTCATTGCATTTTGGTGTCACGGATTTTCTATAATTTCCAATTGTTTCAAAAGAAAACACTGTGGCTCTACATTGTTTGATGAAATGCGCCATAAATGGGTCTGTCAATTGCTCAACTTGTCTTATTTATACTTTGTCAACGTTCTCTTTGTTTGGAAGACGCGATGAAATGCTGCAAGTTGCAACTCTTGCAGTGTGTGAAGAAGTGTGTCAACTGTGGGCCTAGTTTACTTTTTCTGTTAACTGAGCGCGAGCTAGTTACTCGTAGCCGTGGCAAGGCGACGCTTTGACAAACTCACCCTCCTGTGGGGGCCAGAAAGTCCTCGTCTTCATCATCTGCGCCGAACATGTTTTTGTCCTTCACGCTTTTCTTTTGAAAAAGTAAAAGTCCTCAAACGGCTGGGCAGATATGGTGCATGTCAAGTTTGCTTAACCAAAACTTCCCTTTTCCTATTTGGAAAGACAGTCAGGTGACATCCAGTCAGCTGACGCGGGTTTCCTCTCCAGTTCCGGCCCCTCACGGCAACAGTCTGTGGTGAACTCCCAAAGTATTGGATGTCTGAATGCGAAATTATATGTTTGTCGTGCTTGTAGATGTATTTGCGACAGATCAACTGAGTTTCAAATTAACAATTCAGGCTAAATTCGTAAGTGCACACAAGTTTTGTCTTGTGGCTGTCAGTGCATGCATTGAGGTTGAGGCTAACTCCGCCTTCTTCCTGGTTACGTCATTTCCCCGACCTGTTACAACGTCGTAAAAAAAAAAGAAAGAAAGAAAGAAAGAAATCCAAACGATGGGACAAGTACGTATGTATGTATGAAAGTTGACATATTATGAACATGTGCATTTTAAAAAATTATGCGATTTGCGTGCGCAGCCACATCAACGTAAACATTTACATATGGACATTATTATTATTATTATTATTATTATTATTATTATTATTATTATTATTATTATTATTATTATTAGTAGTAGTAGTAGTAGTAGTAGTAGTAGTAGTATAATAACAAAGAAAGACCAAATCTAATGAAAATATTTGATTTGGTCTGAATGGAAACACAGAATGATGCCCAGGCATTGCACGTTTGTTAACGTGGAGTATGTGGTCCGAGAATGAACAACGTACAATGAAAACGTTACAATTTTTTTTTTTAATTATTGGTTTTGTTTTGTTGTTTTTGTTGTTTGTTTGTTTGTTTGTTTGTTTGTTTGTTTGTTTTTTTTTTATCACTGATCTAGCATTTCTTAATTAAAAAAAAAAAAAAAAACAAAAAAAACGTATACGTCACTTCCGTTCCATCACGCAAGGTCATTTTTCCGGGTCTGCGCCCGGACCTAACTCACTCAATTTGGTCTGTGTAATTTTTTTTTGACTGTGAGACTAAAAATTATCTTTTGGTCCTACAATCAAAAACCTGATTTTTGGAGTCAGTTCTAGTTTGTTTTGAGAAACATTTTATCACGTGATACACCGAAAGGAACTGTCGCGCGGAACATTCGATTGTCATCGTCCTCCCACACGGTCTATCTTTTCAGTTACAACACCGGAAATTTACATTCACTGAGCTGCATTCAACGAGATTGTTGTTTTGTTTTGCAACGAGCCTTTATCCTTTGCTTTGCATTTTCAGTTGTCAGACTATTTGAAGAATAGCAGGTACGCACCGAGAAATTGATGAGCACACATCAGCAAAGATGTTCGCGGGTCTGCCTGAGCTCGGAATATCCAACGGCGATGATCTCAAAGAAACTCTTACCAACTGCACAGAGCCTCTGAAAGCCATTGACCAGTTTCAGGTACTATTCATTAGAAGTCTATCACTGGCACGCAAACACACATCTGACGCGGACACTTCAAACTTGAATATTGTCATATCATTGCGGTGTTATTAAAACTTAATGCTGCATAGTGTTTTGACCTACTCTGCGGTGAGTTATAACCAACGCTATCACGATCGACTTGACATCACTGTCTGTGCGTTGAAAGGAATTTTGTTGAGCTCTTAATTTAGACAGATAATTTAAACCCTCATAATTAAATATTCAGTTATAATCGCTATATATGTATTATTATTGTTATTATTATTCCTCCACCAGATTATTGTTGTACGTGTTCTCAACTACCTCTGAGGGGATTTTCAACTTGATTCACTGTACTATTTTC
The DNA here is from genome assembly GCF_046127955.1 of Nelusetta ayraudi. Lineage (NCBI taxonomy): Eukaryota > Metazoa > Chordata > Actinopteri > Tetraodontiformes > Monacanthidae > Nelusetta > Nelusetta ayraudi. Next base: position 3,922,387 of record NW_027466142.1, read on the forward strand.
TGATAATCTGATGCTGAAGTTACACACACTGCATGCAGTACAAAGCCTGTTTTCATGGGAAAATTCAAATATTAATTAAAAAAAAAAAAAAAAAATCTAATCCCCCCCCCTGCAAATTCCACCAGATTCTTGTTCTGCGTGTCCTCAACTATCTTTTAGTGATTTTCAACTTGTTTTACTGTAGCATTTTGGAGTAACCTCTGGCTGAAGTTAAACACTGCATGCAGTACAAAATCTACTTTTACGGGCAAATACAAATATTAATTTAAAAAACAAAATCAAATTGTTTTCTGTAAATTCTACCAGATTCATTCTTGTTCTACATGTAGTCAACTACCTCTGTGGTGATTTTCAACTTGTTTTACTGTAGCTTTTTCTGATAATCTGTTGCTGAAATTGTCCACAGTTTACAGTACAAAACCTGTTTTGAAAGGCAAATTCAAATATTATTTAAAAAAACAAAATAAAAACAAAATCAGAATGGTTTCTGCAAACTCCACAAGATTCTTGTTCTGCATGTTCTCAACTACCGCTGTGGTGATTTTCAACTTGTTTCACTGTAGCTTTTTCTTGAAAATCACCACAAAGGTAGTAGAGGACATGTAGATCTTTGACTGGTCCAGATATTGACGGTTAGGGTGACACCTAGGGGTAGGAAATGGGATGTACAAGTGTAAGACAAGCAGCATACCACTGATCAGTCTTCTAGTACGGCAACACTGTTTTTATTTGCATTTGTTAAAAAAGATTTTTATTATTACTTTTTTTTTATGTGCCTGTAGATTCAACAGTCTTGAAAACAAAGGTCATCTTAAAGATTCAAGAATGAATAAAGGTTAATAGAAAATATTTGCTTGATGAGCCGTGATTCAGACCAACCAGTCCTGAGATTGAATTTTGTTTGGGTAGTCATACACGTCATAGGCTCCACTGCGGTTAGCTTAGTAAATGCTCCTAGTTTAACTCTCAAAGAACAAGGTACAAATTGAAGCGAACCTCCTTTGCAACCATATGCCTACAGATGGAAAATGGCATCCTGTTGCCGACCCTACAGTCAGCTCTGCCTTTCCTCGACCTTCACGGAACACCTCGGCTGGAGTTCCACCAGTCTGTCTTCGACGAGCTCCGGGATAAGCTGATGGAACAAGTTGCAGTCATTGGTGAAGGCAAGGAAGAAGATAGGTGTGTCAAGTCTCGATTTGGGTGAAGACTCGGAGTCCCGTTAAGGAATCAATCGACTAATGGCTCTGCTTCTTGTCACCTCATCAACAGGTATGGGAAACTTGAAGAGCTGCTGGAGAAGAGCTTCCCACTGGTCAAGATGCCATCCATCCAGCCGGTCGTCATGCAGGTGCTGAAACATCTCCCCAAGGCAAGTCTATGCAAAACTATTGCCTGACTCCCTCTTTTAATCTATTCAGTCTATTACAACCGTATACTGCAAGATGTAGCACAATACCATTTGTCACAGGTATTTACGAGGCCCCAAGCAACTGCTTGAAATTTGGAAATAACCATCTTCATCTCACCGCTGCAGGTTCCGGAGAAGAAGCTGAAAATGGTGATGGCCGACAAGGATTTATACAAAGTGTGCGCGGTGGAGGTGAAAAGGCAGATTTGGCAGGACAACCAGGCTCTGTTTGGGGACGAGGTCTCGCCGCTGCTCAAGCAGTACATTGTGGAGAAGGAAGCGGCTCTGTTCAGCAGCGACCTCTCCATTCTCCACAACTTTTTTAGCCCCTCTCCTAAAACACGACGCCAGGGAGAGGTAAGCCACTGGGAACAAGCAACTCACCGCTTATTGAGACTCTGTGTGTGAAACAGAGGGCGGCACTGATACGTCCTTTTCTGGCTTTTGCAGGTCGTTTTAAAACTGACCCAGATGATTGGGAAGAATGTGAAGCTGTACGACATGGTGCTACAGTTCCTGCGAACGCTTTTCCTCCGAACCAGGAATGTTCACTACTGCACTCTGAGAGCGGAGCTGCTCATGTCCCTTCATGACCTGGACATCAGCGAGATCTGCTCTGTTGATCCATGTCATAAGGTGATTTATTAAACGCTAGTTATAAATAATTGAAAGAATGTGAATGCGTTTTAAATGCCTTCGCTTTCTGAACGAAGCCTTTTCTCTCTCGCTTGTTGCTCTGCAACAGTTCACCTGGTGTTTAGACGCCTGCATCCGTGAGAAGTTTGTGGACGGCAAGCGAGCAAGAGAATTGCAAGGATTCCTAGATGGAGTCAAGAAGGGACAAGAGCAAGTACTTGGGTAAAAAAAAAAAGAAAAAAGGGGGGACTCGGTGTACTTGACGTTTCGGCTTTAATCCAAATTGGTTTCCAGAATTTACTGAAGTGTTCTGTCCTATGTAGGGACCTCTCAATGATCCTGTGTGACCCATTTGCTTGCAATACATTGGTCCTGAGTATCATGAGGAATTTGCAAGAGCTGCTGAGTCAGGATGCTTTACCCAGGGTGAGTTTACACAGTCTGCATAATAAGAATGTAAATAACTGTGTTGTTGTTCGTTTGTTTATGCGGTGATGAGTATTCGGTCCTCGCTTGAGTTGACATCAAACTAGACAGATAGTTCACATGTGAGACGATCCAGTTAAAAAATCTAAATCTTTTACTGATTTGGTTACATTTCCATCTTGAACAGTGTGGTTGAATCCACTCTCTATTTTTGTAAAACTATAGTAAAACATGAAAACAAATACATAATCACTATCAACTCCTTACAGTATTTCTATTTAATTCAAATGTCACTGAAATCGACTGTGGGCATCATTCAAACACTCAAAACCACACAGCAGGTCTCTGTAGTTAGCGAACCACTGTACAAAATTGCATAACTCCACATGGCAATTAGCACGCTAGCTAGCTACTCTGCAAACTACGATGAGCAATTCTGTAAAAGAAATCCAGTCTTTACTAAACCTGAAAACATGCACTCTGTCCTCATCCTCACATTGTTAGACAACAAATAAGCACGTTGGTATCTACTCACGCATGTAGTCTCCAAATATCCCCATTAACAAGATGCTGAACCGCACGCACCATCTCCAGTCTGTCACAACTAAAACGGAATGTTAAACAGAGCGCTAAAAATTGAATGAAATTAGATTGTTTAAATAAAACAAAGTGTAGTTCTAGCACAGGGAATTTAATTCATCATCGTAACCACTCGACGCATCAAGCTTAGACGCTCAGAGTGGGTGAGGAAAAACTAAAAAGAGACTCTACAGAGGAACCAAAGGAGAGAGAGATCTTTCTCTCAAGGATGGCTAGACGTGCAATAGGTGTCACAATTACACATCACAACAGCATAGCTTCCGCTAAAACAAGCCTCTCATCTTGTGCTGCATCTCAAGGGGTTTAACCTAATAAATAAACGTTATCCTCATAAAATACAGCAAATTAAGCCAACAGGATGGTATTAAAAAAAACACACACACAGGGCGCGCACACACACACACACCAGTGTGTAGTTACTGTCCAATTACGGAGATGAAAGGAAGAGATAAAATCTAAATGGAGGAGTGCAGTGCATAATGTGAAGTCTGGCAGCAGTCTGGGCCAAGCCAGCTGTGCAGGCCTTCTCTCCTTCTCTTCAAGCACTTTTAAGTCTGTTGTAAGCTAAAGAAAGGGTGGCTGCCCCGCGGGTTCGAGTTGCCTCGCAGAAAAACTGCCTCGATAGCCGAGGGCTCTGATTCCCAAACTACATAGAGCCCCTCCAGGGACTACTGAGGCTGCGTTTTGGGAGTCCAGTGTTCTATTTTGGTGATCCGAGCAGCGGCATTCTTCTGAGACCTGTTACGTAAGTGAAAGAAGGCCGGAATGCAGACTGACTGGTAAATTGGAGGCTGTGCCATTTTGGCTCACTCCCGCCTTTGTCTTCTTCGGCACAGACTGGCCAGAGTCCTTTCCTGAGCTCTCTGACACTTGCCAGAACTTGTTCAACGCCAGTCAGAAGTCGCCCTTCGTGGCCTTGATAAAAAACTGTACTCGCAGGGTTTGAGTTTTGGATTCTGTGACAGATTCTGAGAACAGGCTGCAGTTCTCATGGTCAACTTGTATCTGTCTGACAGACTGAGGATCAATCAATCCCCAGACAGGTGCACCAAAAAAAGTAACATGTAGGCCGACTACCTCATCATAAGCTGAAGGGTTTTGTCTTTTTCATATCATGATTGTATTTATTTTTGAACAGTGACCAGGTTGAAAGAAAATGAAAGTAGACGTTAACCCTTTATTTTGTAAATACAACCACTGTTGCTTCATGGAGTGTATTTTTTCATAATTACCTTGCTCTGAGTATGTGTTATTTTCTTTATAACGCACCATAATGAACAATAAACACAAGAAAATGTGAACTGGATATTAATCATTTTTATTTGTGTTGATAACCAGGACAGTCCAGATCTGATGCTGCTACTGCGGATGCTGTCACTGGGTCAAGGGGCATGGGATATGATTGACAGCCAGGTCTTTAAAGAGCCACGTCTGGTACGTACATAGGTCACTTCTGATGTCGGGAAATTGTCTCTGTTGCTTTGCTTTTTGTTTCTACACGAGGGAAAAATGTCACACTTTTTTTTTTTTTACTTTTTTCTCCACTTTTTGCTTGCAGGATCTGGAAGTTGTGACCCGTTTTCTGCCAGCAATGATGTCCGTAGTTGTCGATGATCACATGTTCACCGTTGAACAAAAGCTTCCCAGTGAGGAGAAGAGTTCGTTGTCATACCCTGTTGCCCTGCCAGATGCTTTCAACAGGTAAAACAATGCAGCAGAAACAGAAGGAATAGAAGATCATAACACAAACAAACTTTCCATGGTTTCTAATATATCTTTATACCTCAGTTTCTGTTAACATAGAAAGGAACACAAAATCCATACCTTTACAAACTGGTTCAAATTAAGACCAAATCACTACAAAAAAAAGTGATATGGTCTTAAAAGTATTTTGTCCAATTTTGTCTGACTTTGGGTAAAAAAAATGCCTTGAAGTCGTGGGCATGGTTACACTTTCATATCCAACGATAGTCTGCTTGCCAGTAGGTGGGGAGCAGTAGCAAATCGTCACTGCAAATTATTTAAAAAAAAAAAAAAGGTTGTTGTGCCTTTGACTCTTGTGTGGTGGATTGGATGATTGAAGTAATCAAAAAAAAAGAAAAGTAAATAATAAAAAAAAAAAGATTAGGTGGGGTTGTTGGGTGCACACATAACAGGGAAATAGTTTGGGAATACAAAGAGGGAAAACCCCCCACTGTGTAGATTAATTTTTGGTTCTCAACAGGTATTTAAAGGAGAATAAGGTGGCTTGTGAAATGGGCCTCTACTATGTCCTTCACATTGGAAAACTGAGGAACAAGAATGCCTTACAAAGATTACTGCATTCCCTTGGTGAGTCTGGATGTCTGTTTTATATGATGAATAAGGGGGAAACTATACTTTAATTATAACTGATAGATTTTTTTTTTCATTGGAATCTGATTTAATGACATTAAAACCTTTTGTCATGAAATACCTGTTTACGTGCAACCGCACTTCAAATGCAGAAACCCGAAATTCAGAATAAAACTCAAAGTGTTCAGGCATTTGGTTGACAAATGTGTGAAATAGAGTTTTGACCTGTGCTTCTATCTTGCAGTGGAGACTTACAATGACATGGCTTTTAATGACATCTTTCTCCACCTGCTGACCGGACATCTCATTCTGCTCTCTGATGAGTTTGGATCTGAGGATTTTTGTTCAGCCGTCTTCGATGGCTTCCTTCTGACCTCATTTTCCAGGTGTGTAGATTTTATCCCAGCTTATCTGCCCTTCCAAAATGATCAATTTTCAGACCATTTCAGTGTATTTTCAGTGTCTTAACATGAAGTTTGTTAGCAAGAGGAGCATTTTTGTTTCATTTTCTTCTTGTTGGTCATCGCTACATAAGATTCAGCTGTCTAAACATTTTTTTCTTTCTTGATGTTTTGCAGTAAAGAGAACGTTCACAGACACACCCTTCGCATGTTGCTTCATCTACATCACAAGGTGCTACCGTCATACATGAATACCTTGATGAAAACCCTAGAACCTCCAAAACAGGTTGGCCACATTTTTTTTTTAATTGATTTTTTTATTTAACAGCCATTATTTACAACTTTAGGAGTTATTAGAGACCATTGGTCAAGAATAATTGTGATTATCACTGTGATTGTGATTTGTGTGTTTACCTTCTATTCGTCTTTGTGTAACAGAACACATTTTGCTATTTGCTCAAAAGTGAAGTTGAAATTTGATAGTTGCGAGAAGTGTTTAGTTTCAACAAAGTCAGACTTCATGCACTCAGTACACACAGTACATGAATGATAGAAACTAGTTTTCTTTGCTATGATTAATAGTCATTGCTGTGACATTTTGTGTAACGTTGTGCCTTGTGTTTACAGAGCAGTGAACCATTAAAGGACCTTTACACACAGCTGAAGGAGAAGCTTGAAGCCCAAAAGAAGAGTCCCTCTCCAACCGAAGAGACTTCGTCCTTGGATCTGGGGCTGCACCCAGTGACTGTCCCCACCACTGCCTCGACCCCAACCGTGCTCCTCTGAGTTACAGGAGAACTGGATTCAATCGTTTTTCATTTATTACATTCATAAAATAAAATTGTTTTTTTTTTTTGTAAGTCATTGTTTTTTGCTTTTACGAAAACCCTTTCATTGCCTGACTTTCTTGGGGATCCTCTGTTTAAAACAACAACAAACAAAACAATAGTGCAGCCATGTTTACTCCAGTGGTGTTATTCATTATCATTTTACGAGGCTATCAGTTTATCTGTGAATTTACCAGATTATGGTCACATTTGAGCTAAAATACAACATCTGTAGTACCTGAGTGTTTAAATAGAGTACTGTGGAAAATGCCAAGTAGAATAGCAAAATTGATTGTTTGATCATGAATTATCTCACATTTCTACTTTGAGTGTGCGTGCTTGTTTTGAATACAAGCAAGTGCTCATCAAAGCTACATAAGCATTTGGATCATAGGTAGACGGCAGGGGGGTCTTTTGCAGCAGAATTTCCACTAGTATTAAGATATGTGCCAAAACTATTGAAATAAACCAAGTATTAAAATGATTCATAACCAAGCAGAATGAGCAAGAGACATTTTCTTAAAGGTAATGGAAATGTCACGTCCTGCCATGTTTTTGGAGTTATTCCTACATTTAAAAACAATCACAAAAACAGCTAATAGAAAATTCCCTAAAGCAATAAATGTATCAGCAAGAACGAGATTCAGAGGCGGATATTTCTTCATAGCAAAACTGAAGTAGTTTGGTCCAAATCGTGACTGTGGGCAGCTCTCGTGCGCCACCTGGTCACAAGCGCTATTAAGCAACCAGGAAGACGAGACGAAGAAGAAGAAGACGTTGTTTTGCGGTGCGCACAGGTGAGCGAAAGCGTGAGAGCGCTCGAGAGAGAAACAAATGGGGAAACTCCAAAAGTTTGAGATCACATTTGACCAAACCAAAACCGTATACAGCCCCGGGGACTCCATCTCTGGCAAGGTGACCGTAAAGATTGACCAACCGCTGCAATGTAAAGGTGAGAGCTTCGTGTTTTTCGACTTACCTGCTTAACCCCCGGCTGGCGCGAAACAAGGAAGTAGTCGAGTCACCATTACGCGAATTGTTTGTTAAAGCTTGTTTAAAATTCCAAAGCAAAAAAAAACGATTTTTGATTCTTCTAATATAGCAGATTCTGTAACACTGTCTTGTCCGAACAGACATGGGCAGACAACAACAGACTTTGTCAAATTCATTGGCATATTTTCAAACATTTTCTTTGTCGTTGTAGACACACTCAACAGCGGCCAAGTTTGCCAAAACCAGTGTTTCATAAGAATGTCAAGAACATGGGATGCTGCTTTTGAAACTAATCTGAAAGTTCAAGATTTTGGTCGTTTATTTGAAATGCCCACCATTACATTTATTTTGAAATGTCACAAATGAAAAACCTATGTACAAACCAATTTGTTGTTTGTTGTTGTTAAGTTGCTAATAGTTAAAGTTAACTTCGAAATATTTATGGGCCCGTCACTCGGTTGACATTCTTTTTAGTCAACCTGTGGGTAAAAATCTTTGATAGAAATGAATGAAAGAACTAACAATTTACTTATAAGTTGAGAGGTCCCTGAGAGAAGAGAAACTGTTGTGGACATGGTATGACAGGTTTATTTTTAGTAGGGCTGATCTAATGACTATATTGGTTGTCGTCCATTGATTATTCCCCCCGCCCCCATTACTCACAGTTATGCTGGTGACGCTACCTTTGTAGCCTTTGTCCTACAATGTAGAGCTGGAGATGAATTATATAACAATAGAAATAATATCTGTCAACACTTCAGCTTCTAAAGTACACTGACCTCTCTTTAGAACAAACTCAACCACACACCTTTGCTTGACTTAACAGAAATAAGTTGTGTGCTTTCCCAAATTGACTGGGGGTAGGTCACATTTTATCAGTTCCCAAAGCAAAAAAAAAAAAAAGACTCTTTTTTTTATTTTTTAGATTAACTACTTTTTCAATTTTAATCCTTCATGGGTTTTTCCTGCTTGCAGTTCTGACGGATTTCACTATAGATGTCTGTCTTGCCCAAGCAACAGCATCTGCCAATGTGCTCAGTGTGCCACAGTTTTTAGGCATTACACATTTACCCAGGCAGAAGAAAAAGTAGTTCCCCACAACCACGTAATATTTCGACAAGATCTCGATTGTTACATTACTTTCCACTTCGTTCTTATTATTGTTATACATTAACCACTAATAACTGATGTATCAAAAGTTTTGGTATTGTGATTTCAGAGTCAATTTTAGAGCATAAAGATCTGGTATCGGAAGTTTCAATATTTTAGTATTGAACAGCACGTCACTATTCATAATGTAATGTAGGCTCAGTACCACACCGTGACGCAAATGGACAGGATGTTCTCTGTGGTTCCTCCAATGAGTGAGATGTGCAGATAAGAGATAGACTTTAAAAGGGTACTAAAATCTTGACTCTCTTGACAGAGTAGACACAATTTATTCTAGTGTAACTAGTCTGGAGGATGATGTCTGTCACTTCGAATATATTCAATAAAGAGTCCCCATATTTCAAGGAACTTGTGATGAGTGACTGAGAAAGTATATGGAATTTCTTCCAGATAAATACAGGAAACCATGTCATTCAACCATTTCTTGAAACAGGGAGGAGAGGCAGATTTCCATTCTCTGAGAATAACTCGTTTTGCTATGACCATACCAAAAATGGGGGCTTTTTGTAATGATGAGGGAAGAGTGAGAGAGAAGTTGGAACAGCCCAGTATTATCAGAAGACTGTCGGGGATCAACTGTTTACTATAAATAACACTGTACAGATGAAAAGTGTTGTCCCAAAAGGTCCAAAGCTTAGGGAAGGACCAGAAAAGGTGACCCAGAGTCCCATCGGCTGATTTGCATTTATCACAGGTAGCGGAAACAGAGGGAAAGATCCTGTTCAGTTTGGTCTTTGAAAAGTGTGAATGGTGAGTCACTTTAAACTGAATAAGTTGAAGTCTGGCATTGATGGAGCAAGATTTGATCCTTCTCAGGTCATGGGCCCACAGCTCATCCGAAATCTCAACACCAGCGTCTGATACCAGGCATCGTTAATATGGAGGGAAATTTAGAGATCAAACGTTTAGAGGTGGGAGGTTTGGTCATAGGCTCATAGAAGCAGTGTTTTTCGGGCAAAAATTCAAAGTGAGACATTGACTGACAAAATTTCTGACTTGCAAACATCAACAAAAAAAAAAGTGGCTGGAGGGGAGACCAAATTTAGCCTGCAACTGAGCAAAACAATGCAAAGTGGTTGTTCATGAAGAGGTCTTTGACGGTGGTCAGGCCTTTGTCAGACTGTTTTTAAAAAGCAGCATCCATTGTGCCTGGCTTAAAACAAGGATTCTGACAAATCTGCTGAGCTTCCTTAGCCAGCAATGAGGTGTTGTTGGTCCAGGAAAGGCCCTTGGTGACTCTCAGGACTACCAGGAACTTGGTGCTGCTCACATTCTACACAACGAGGGGCATGCTGGGTTGTGTGCTCTCCAGAAGTCGACAACAATCTCTTTGTCTTGGCCACGTTCAGGCCGAGATTGTTGTCTGTGCACCACATTGCCAAGTGGTTCACCTCACTCCTGTAGTCTGTCTCGTCTTCGTTGCTGATGAGACGCACCCCAGTTATCATATTGTCTGCAAACTTGGTGAAGACATTGGAGCTGTGTTCGGTGTGCAGTCATGAGTCAGTTGGGTAAAGAGGAAAATCTGTGAGTTCAACTATGCAGTCTCTCAGTTGAGGGATCATTGTACAGTCCAGGGTCGGGCCAGTCCGGACTCCTGTGTACAGGGGTGCTGTTGTGCGCCTCAAAGCGAGTGTAGAGGTTGTTTAGCTCAGTGGTGGAACTGCCACAGATATGGGGGGAGGATTTGTAAGGTATCTGTTGTCGAGTGCTGCCTTTGGCTTCTCCGCATGCCCTCCTTGTATCCCTGGTAAGGTGTTCTGGGCAAATCCCACTGGGAGTAGATGCTGGGAAGACCTAGGACACACTGGAGATACTGGTCCTGTAAGATGAACTGGACAATACGGCATGGGAGAGGGAAGCCTAGGCTTCTCTGCTTTAGGTGCTTCCCCAGCGCCCTGGTCCAGAAGGCAGTAGTAGAAGATGGTGTGGTTTGACGATTGGACTCAACTTATAAAGTGATTTTCCTCACCTTAATGGTGACCAAAGGGCTTTCAGTCGTAATATGACATTTTGTTGCTGCTATAGTTCTAATCTAAATCTGTTGTGCAAGTAATTTAATACTTAATCTGTACATTGTATTCAGAATAATCTCATCTCGACAACGATTCCTTTTTTGATAGGTTTCAGCCGCATACATTGTCATCCATCACGATCACTAATCTCGCTTAACTTTTGCTCCCGTCTTTGACTGAAACCCCCTGTTTTATCTGCAGCTGTCAAAGTGAACTGTAATGGATTCTGTGGAGTCACCACTAAGTCAAATGACACAGAATGGACGGTGGAGGAGCAGTACTTCAACAGCACTGTCTCAGTTGCAGACACCGGTAAGCAAATGAAAACGTTTGACGCAAACCATAAAAAGATCCTCTCACTTTTCCCTTAAACGCCTCTGTCACTCAAAAAGTGCAACTCACCACTGTCTTGCTGCTTTTACATTGGTCCTCCACCACTCTTGTATTCTGCACAGCCTGGCAAATGCTTCATTTAGCAATGAGCTCCTCACTGTTAAGTCCGCCTTCCACCGTGCTTCTTGTTGTTCTACACGTCACCACTCACACGAATGGATAACCAATGGTAGTTTATTGTTATCGCAAGATGATACTTTCTCAGTCTGGGGAATTTTTTCTTTTTGTGTCATATTTTACAAATGATAATGGAGCCAATCTCTTGGGAACATTCTTTACAAAGAAGTGTATTAATGTTAAGATGAGTTTACATTAAAGTCTACAAACAAGTCACAGAAGTTTTGTCTGATTATTCTCTTGTGGCCCCTGACGTGAACAGCAGTGTTGTTAAAGGAGCCCTGAAGTTGTGTAATTCCACTCTGTGCCTGCATTTTGTAAAACAGGTTTTGTCTTGGCAATGGGGGTTTGTATACAGCAGTCTGGGAAAAAGAGAGGTGATCATACACGTCAACATGAGGGTAGGGACATGAGACCTGGGCAAGTTTCCAGTTTGTTGCAAGGCCACATTGAGACCATTGAGTCAACCATTTGCAAAGAAGAGTTGAGTGGTATTGATTTTATTAATAAATGTCTGTTTTGTGTTTCATAGGGACCCTTAAAGCAGGAGAACACAATTTCCCCTTCAAGTTCCTCATTGCAGGTAAGTCCCCTGTTGTTGGTGTCCATAATGGCTGTATGGTTTGTCAGATGTCAATATTTCAACTGTCACCCATTAATCTCAACAAGCTTTAATAGAAAAGCATTTTTCTGTAGGTCTTAATTTTCCGTGGATCCTTTAACTAGTTTGCTTGCTTTATGGGTAAATAGCAGTGGTGCAAATATATTTGTTTTTTTTACAGAACCGTTTTACGCCCTCTTCGCTTCAATACGCAATGGAAAACTACAGTATTTTGGCCAGTCACTAAGGTTTGCACAGCTGCACATGTTGCGCTGGTTGATCCACTTAGGAGCAGGGACAAGTAGCTTTTTGACAGCCCGCTGATCCCGCAGTTATCAGTAATTTGACTCGTTCCAGCCCGCCCTGCACAACTGCATCAATTATCACAACCCGCATCGGCCCGCAACCCACTGTCATTAAAAATAGACCAATATGTCTTTGAATACGTCATTTTATTTCGTTAGTTGCAAACAGCCTTCATGAGCTAATTTCATTCCCAAGTGCATGAAACGACAACAAAAAGAATACAACAACCTTAACGCATTAACTCTCACGTCTCTCTTAGGGCAAACAAAGTACAATTTGCAGCCTAAGATGATAAAACCCTTAAAAAAAAAAAAACATTTCCAAGAATAGTCCTAAAACTGGCTATTCTTTCTCCTCTTTGTTGTTGTTGTGGTGCTGCTGCCTGCCGCTCAGTGCTCTCATGAAGTCTGCGTCAGGCCACATGCATGTTACGTAACAGGCATTTATCTATCACGTTTCAACATTTGACGAGTGTAATAGTATATTCATGTGAACAGATTTATTTTTAGTCTGTTAAAAAGAAATATTTCACAATTTGTAAAAATAAATAAATAGATAAATAAATAAAATATCCCGTTATACATTTTTTGACCCGCCGCAGCCCAATAAAGTGAAAATGTCTTGAGTCGGCTGTGAGTGGATGAATTTTTTTTGCATTTTTTTGTATCGTTGTAAACTTTATATTTAATTTGTGTGTTTTTATGTAGTGTTTTTTTTTTGATCTGATATCACACTGTTGTTTTTTTTTGTTTTTTGTTTTTTTAAATAAAGTTTGTGGTTTGACAATATTCCCTTTGCAAGTCAGAGTAGTTTTATATTAAGATGTCGAAAGTGTACCGGTACGATGGCCTAAAAACCATGATGCATACCGAATCGCGGGAAAACTGTACCCTTGCATCCTTAATAAATAGGCCATGGGAAAATAGAGATTAAGTTTTGAACGAATGGGAAATGTTGGGAATAGATTCAACTATTGTATCTCTCTCTCTCATGGATTTTGCTGTCCCTCAACCTTTTTCTGTCTTCCCTGTTCTGTTTTTCTCAGAGTCTGCTCCCACATCTTTCGAGGGCAACTATGGAAGGATAATCTACAGAGTGAGAGCTTTTATTACAACGCCTCGATTTGCCAAGGACTATAACACAGAAAAAGCTTTCTATCTGCTGAGGCCCCTAAATCTGAACGAACTGCCGGATGTATGGGTGAGACATTATCCTGTGAGGTACAGTCAAGAGCTGTGCCTTGCAGTACTTCCATTTATATGCTTAACAGCTCCAAAGCAAAATGGCACACCTGTGTATCGGTTGTATAGTACAGTCATGGGCAAAAATTCAGAATGAATGAATGAGGCATCTGTAAAGCTTTGAATGTTTTCAGTTGAACATCTATTTTTTTAATTCTCATTGTTAATGAATGGTCAAAGAGCATAGAGATTACTTCTTTCTCCTTCAAACCTCATATCAGCAGCGTCACCATTCTTCAATTTCTGCTGCATTTCCTCTTTCCACGCCTCTCTATCTAGAGGTCACGACCTCTAGATTTGACCACTGTATTGGCCTTCTCTATGGTCTTCCCTCTACTAGCCTGAGAACCACATCACCCCTGTTTTCAAACAGCTTTGCTGGTCCCTGTCCAACATTCCATCCAGTACAAACTCTACCAACAAAGGCGTCATTAATCTCCCTCTTATCTCATTGACCTCCTCCACTGGCATTCCCCCACCTGCCGAATTTGATATACTGACTGGAACTTCCTGAGCCTCATCAGTAGAACCAAACACTGAGCTGCTGCTGCTCCAGTTCTCTGTAACTTCCTCTCACTCGACATCAGAAATGCAGATCCCCAACTGGCTTTCTAATATAGGAAGTCTGTGGAATAGGCTCAGTATGAACAGGGAGAGAGTGCGTGTGATGTGACAGAAGGAAAATAAGACACCTTTAGAACTTCTAATAACATTTTTTTATTAGCTTACAAACACGAATTTTGGCGTCACTCTCTCACTTCGTCCATTGAACTTCATTACCACCAGCATTATTAAATAACCTACTGGAATGCTCTGTGAACATCACTAGTGCGCGGACATCAATGAGGATGTGTTGAGCGAATATGGGATGGCTTTGACAGTTGTTTGCCCTCAATTTCTAATTGAATGTGTTTTTATTAAACATCATACTGGTGCAGCACATCTTGACTGGTATTTTGTGCACTCATAATGATTGCAGAGCATTCAAGGCCATGATTTCATAAGACTGATTGTAATGGAATTTAACGCTGAAATGAGCAGGTGACCCCAAACTAATGAATGGCAGTGGATATCTGACAGTGATGAAAATCGCATAGTGCCCTGTATGGTGAAAATCCATTTTTTTTACACACACACACACACAAAAAAAAACTTTTTGTTCAACGTGTGATCTAATTGGGAGTAAATATTATTTAAATGATCTAAATTTGTAAATGGTTTCATTTCTTTAAAAAAGAAAAAGAAAAATTGCAAGTCTAATCTCTAGTCAATCTCACAGTCCACTCTTGCTCATTGCAGGAAAAATCTTCATCTGCAGTGACCCAGCAGTTCACCTACATGCTAATGAAAACAGGCACTGTGACCCTGAAGGCCGAGACTGACATGAAAGGGTACACCCCCGGTGACATCATACAGGTGATGGCGAACCTCCACAACCAGTCCGGGAAGACCACAGGCAACATTGGAGCCGGCCTGGTGCAGGTACCAAAATAGCATGTATCCAGACTAGAAAGTTTGTCATTTTCAATTTTATTTGACACATGTAGTTGATGACAATGTGTTGTTTCAGAGAATCACCTACGAGACGAAGAAGCCCGTCCATGACGTCAGGACAATTGCAGAGGTGGAGGGTGGCACGGTGAAGGCTGGGAAAGAGCTGGAGTGGAAAGAACAAATCATTATTCCTCCTCTTCCTCAGTCGTCCCTCGTCGGCTGCGCTCTCATAAAGATTGAATACTATGTCAAAGTACGTGCACCTTGCTTTAGTCTCCTGTTGCTTTACTTTTCAGCAAACGTGACTCTGTGTCTCTTTCCTTCCGATTACGCAGGTCAGTTTAAAATCTCCAGACGTCCTCTTGACGTTGCCCATTCACATTGGAAACATCTCCCTCGACAAGACAAATCGGCCCTCCAAAAAGAAAGCAGCCTCGGCGTCTGCTGCGGCTGAAGACGCCTCGGCGTCTGCCGCTTCTCCTGGCCCCGTGCCTCCCACCACCAAGCCCACCTCGGCTCCCCGTCCTGCGCCCAGACACAACGCAGCACAGTCTAGGAGGTCGTATCCCGACGGTCCCAGTGCGCCTCAAGCTGAATTCTACGATGGACCTGAGGGTGGATCTTCAGCCGGTAACGGACAGCCCAACAAGCGCCAGTCACAGCTGGTCAACGCGTTCAGCTATGCCCCCGGCCTGTCCTTCCTCCAAGACAGGCAGCCCAATGGCTCTGCACCCAGTGCACCTTCGTATGGCGCTAGCAACACCTCAGCGCCTTTTGCCCCAGAGGGGGCCAGCGGCGGCTCGTTATATCCACAAGGTAAGTCAAGTATAGATGCCAAACTGTGTGATGGAATTGAAGTTTTAAGTTGTTGTTGTTGTTGTTGTTGTTGTGTAACCACGTATAATTTCAGTCATTTGCGTTTAAGATGAAATATGAGAAAACAATTGAAAAAAGAATAAAGAAAGGGGTGGAATAAAACTAGTCGGCTACGTCTACAGCTAAACATTCATTCATTCATTCATTCATTCATTCCTTCATGTTAGTTACGTATGTGTCTGCCCATGTGCATATGGTTTTAATAGGCAGGCATTAAATGTAGCTTCGAGATTGGGTGGAGCCTGTAGCCAGGCAACCACCCCAGACACCTGGTACACGATGCCGCAGGCCACAGAGGACTCTAAAGCAGGCCTCCCACATCTTACCTCCACCTGAGGCTGAACCTCCCTGCAGCCCAGTGCACCATCTACACAGTCATCTCATTTCCCTCACTGATCTTCCTCAGATGACATTGTCTATGCACGACGTAGTCCATCTGTGTATTCCGACTTCCCCTCCTGGAAGAAAGTGTTCGCTGTGGCCATTTCCACCTTTTATTTTGCAACGTCTACCACCGTCTTTCCTTCTGAATTCCTGTTCTGGAAACCAAGCACCATCACCCCTTCGTCAGCCCTCGTACCTTTGGGAGTACTCTGTATTACTACATGGACAACATGTGCACTGCAATACATTTAGTTTTTACTTAAGGTTTGGCCCAGGATCTCATTTTCCTATTTCTTCTTCATTACTCTGTCTGTCACAACACGCTCTGCGTTTGATTTGAAAAGTTAGCATGTTCTTTTCAATTAACATTGATCTGGTACTTTATGTTGCAGTGCCGCCTCCTTCTTATGACGAGAGTTGTAACACATGAAGTGGACAGTGGACCAGAACCTCCCACCAGAACGCTGATTTTTTTAAATTAATTTCTGTGCAATATGGATGTGTGTCTTGCAGGTTTGTTTGTTTTTTCCAGGTTGTCTCTTACTTCTTACTCACTGGCAACAAACAGAGAAAACTACTTCAGCCTGTCAACGTTTTGGGGTCTTCACACAAATCCAGCGAATGGTTTTGGTTTTCTCTTCATCTGTGATTCAACGTTGTTGCCGACAAAGACTTTCACTACTTAAATAGGGATGTGTTTCTCTGTACTTAGACAGGCGAGGTGGAAATACAAATAATTGTACCTACTGTTTTCTGTAGGATTATAAGGGTTCTTTTGTTGTCATGATGACTCCTGTGATGTAAATTGTGCAATTTTAATGGCCGAAACCCCTACAAACAGCAGCTGGGTACATCGGAGATTTGTGATATTTTATGCTCTTTTTTAAATAACATATTTTACTATCTTTGTGCTTGTACTACATAATTGTTGGCCACTCTTTTTTTTTTTTTTAATTATTATTATTCAATTGTATTTTATTGTTTTACTTCTAACACATCTAACAATTTAGAAGTCACAGTGGATGTCCTGGCATTACATTGTGTGTGTACAATATAGCAAAGTAATTTTGTGAGTAATTTCATAATCAGCATAAGGAAGTTGTTCTTATTATTAAAGGTTAATGAAGGATAAATATTGAGTTTTGTCTTTGCCTTTGGACGTAGATATGAATGTGGATGATGATGAACTAATTTTAGAAGAGCAGATATTGAAATGTGTTCAGGCCGTCTCAAAAAATACCAGCACCACAAGGTTCACTGTGTAATTGTAGTAATCAGAAAAAGTCCATAATCCAGAAAAGTAAAAAAGAAAAAAAAAGGCCAAGACCAGATGTTAACTTTTGTGGCAAGTCTAAAATAAATCTTGTCATTTTTTTTTCAGCGATCCCATACTGATGATCTATTAGTAATGCAATATGAAAGCTTCTCATCTTGTGGCCTCAGAGGCGAACAATATGTCGATTTAGAATGCAAAAAAAGAACTGTTAATGGATGTGCATGTCCAGTAGATGGAGGCAGAGTCTGTAAGCCATCCATCCGTTTTCTATCCTGCACTGACAGTCAAGGATGTGCTAGACCAGGGGTGGGCAAACATTTTGACTCATCGGCCACAACTGCTTCTAATATCTGACAGAGGGGCCAAACCTGGGAGAAAAAATTATGTCATGTGATAGAAAGAAAACGTGCTTTAATGTGTATTGACAATTAACAATAGCACTACGACAAAATGTCTTTGAAGCACCACAATATTTAGCTCTTTAAATTAGAAAAAGAAAAAATGAAATAATGCTATTTTATTACTTACTTACTAACGTAGTTTGCCCTTGCCTGCGCCAGAGCCCTTCAAAGCTATCTTGGTGCACAACTTTGACAAGTTGACTAAATACATATGTATATTATTTTGAGTGAAGGCAAGCTTCAAGAGCTGAAGGAGATAAAAAGAGAGACTGGAAAATATCAACTAAAACACAAAAAATAAAATGACGGAAAGAAGTTTATGAACAATCTTATATTCCACTTGCGATGGCCTAAAGATAACAGAAACGTTGGTGTCATGAATCATGTTAATTTGGACAAGCAAACCAAGAGTTAAACCAATTACATCTTAACTTTGATACCAATTGGTCTGAAAAAGCCCAGGGCTTTGTTCCATTGGTGGGCATCTGCTCTCTTCCTGCTCAGTCATCAGGTTCAGGGTTCACTCTCAGTTCTGAAAGACAGTTGGCTGACTTCTGATCCTCCTGAAAATGCCATTGACTTTGTAAATACAAGTTTGGTCAACTTGGTTGTTATGAGGTAAGGCATGTACAGTGTTGGCGAGTAATCTATTACTAAGTAATCCACTACTGTAATTAAACTACTTTTTAAATAATGGAGTAATGTACTGGGATTAATTTAGCAAAACTGGTAATTATATCATAATTACTTTAAGTAACGATTTGATTACTTGTCTAAAATATTTTGCAAGCTTAAAATGTCTTGTTATCCACAAAATGTCTGAAATTTAGAAAAACAACCAAAAACAACAATGTCGCAGATTGGTGATGCAGCCGGGCCATGCAACTTCGCGGCAGCAGCAAAAGAAAAAAACAGCAATTGCGTTTGACAACTGGAAATACAAACATAATTTTGAGTTCATCTCGTCTAAATCAAAGAATATTGTCGTTCGTTGTACATGTGCAGGTAAAAAGACGTTCTCCACTTTGGAAATATTCACGTTGAACCTCACAAATTGTTGAAAGAGGAAGAAGAAGACCTTTATTTATCCCACGGTGGGGAAATTTGCAAAGCCATAAATAGCACTCTCTATTGCACCGTTAGTGAGAGGTCGGAGTGGATGGGACAGTGTATGGGATTTTTACTGTGTGCAATTGTACAGCCTGATGGCTGCAGGCATAAATGACCTGCGGTAGCGCTCCGTCTTGCACTGAGGGTGCAGAAAGCCATGTTTAGTCAGCAGTACTCCGCACAGTGGAGATCTTTTAACTACTGTGCTTCTAACTACCTTAACAATATGGGCTGTGCAAAAGGCACCAGGGCTGTGCATGAGTTTGTTCTGTGAATTGTGCAGTTTGCGTTCAGAGAGCAAACATTCATTCATGTAAAGAGGACAGAGGCAAGATTTGGAATTGCAAAATTTGCACTTTAATAAAGTTCATTCCAAAGCACTGAGCAACTTATTTTAACTAAATTAATTAGTAATTAGTAATTGATTACTTATGAAACAAAGTAGGTAAGTAATTACTTAAAATAATTACTTTTTAAAGGAGTAATCAGTAGTTTGCTTACTTTTATGGAGTAATCCCAACAACACTGGGGATATATTTTTGGAGCTCGGGGGTGAGGGGGTGACGGTGAAGGTAATTTTTGTTGTTTTGATATTGTGGCAATTTGCTTTTGGTTGTTTCTCATTTGCAAACAAAGTACTGTGGTCTGTGTACGAATTGTAGACATGCTTTCTTGTACTCACTTAATGAAGCATGGCGTTCATGCGGGTGATACTGCATGCCTCAGCAGTGCTACCACATATCGCCAGGGAAGCTTGAGCACTTAGAATCTGAGGTCAATTGCATGCTGCAGAATAACATCACTCTACCATTTTCATCTAGCATGGGGTGGCAAGCTTGCGCCCAAACTGAACAAAACAGGTAAAACACATTTTCAGAGTGTTATTGATGCCTGATGTTATGGTCGTGTTAATGATATTGCCATAAATATAAGATATTAATGCCCCTTTGCATTCAAAGCAAAGGGGCAAATTGGTGGGACAGAATTCACATTTGCTGACCACTGCTGTTTGCAAACCAAGGTTTTCTCACTAGCTTTGCCACCTCATCGCTCGTGCATGGGTGTGAATGAGGTCCGTGCACTTTGTGCCATAAAACACAAACACATTGCGCATATAAATGTATGTTGTAGCAAATTGACATTCACGTGTTAGGGTGAACTTCTCCAGGGTGTAACTGTGCCTTGGCCCTATGACAGCTGGGATTGGCTGCAGCAGACTCACATGACATTGAGTGAAGGAGAAAACGGGTATAGATGGATGAATGTTAGGGTGACACGGGGCCGTGTTCTCATAGCCTTGCCTCCGCGCCTCGCCTCGCCACGGTTCGATTGTGTTCTCATTGGCCCCCGGTTCACGAGACCGTGGGCGGAGTCGACGCGGTAAAGCGGGACAGCGTCTTCGACGGGAATTATTTCTGTGCGAGGTGGTGCACTGGCTAGCTCTGTCACAATTTCAGGTGTACATTTGTTTAGCTTAATGCTAAGCGGCAACATCCCCCTCACTGAAAAACAGCATTTAAAAATAGGGAGACCATATTGTGATAACTGAAAAACAGGACACTTAGCCTGGCAATGAGATACTTATGTGATACAAAGGTACAGGACATGTCCTGTGAAAACAGAACGTTCGTTCATCCTATTTTCTTTTCTTTCATATTTTTTTTAAATGAAAGAGTTACATATGGAAACTGTCAAATTATCATATTGGCAGTAGGATATTGAATCTATTTCACTGTTGTGAGTAATAAAGGAATATAACTTCCTCCATCCAGAACCCAGTGTCCGACTTGGAAACGACAAACTGCATATTCCATTCAAAAAGGCACTCCAGTGTTTTCTTTTAGTGGAGACAGAAGCATGGCTGCAATAAACAGCCGCTCCAACCACCAACATTCACTCACATTCGTTCGAGGCGATGTGGGTAAAGAGTCTTGCCCAGGGACACAATAGAGACTGGGATGAAGTGGGGTTCGGACCACCTAATCATTTTCATTTTGGTTAATGGCTTAGGTTTGGGTTAACTGAAGAGCCCAAAAAGTTTGCCTTGATTGATTGCGGTCTGCTAGGAGGACAGAACCGTGTAAGATCTGTTTATCTGTCCTTGGCCCTTCAGCTCAACCTCGGGCCATGGGCCCACTGGGGCGAGGTGGTGTTGCGAGCAAGGACGTGTGCGGGTCTACCCATCTACCTCCCTGACATATCTGTCTGACAAAACTGCAGTGGACTGAGACATCTTAATTCAGTTTATCATTTATCATTTTATTTCAATATGACTCATCACAATTAATGTCTTATTTAAAAAAAGAAAAAAAAAAAAAAAAAAGCTATGTCAACCTTTATGAAAAAGCCCTACAGGCAGCTGTTATGGTGATTAAATACAAGGCAGTGGCTTAATGCTGTCTCACGTTAAAACTCTTAGCCACCCACTCCAAGATTGACAGTGTCTATATCTGTGGGCAGCTTGTTAAGAAACTTGGCACTTATTTGTCAGACCTTGTAAAAACTCAAAAACAGATGGTGAAAAGAAAAGTTATAATATACAAAATTGCAAAGTTGTATTAGGTGAATCAAATGCTCTCTGACCTAATTTGACCTTGTTAGAGTAATAAGTAATATAACCTTATTCCTTTACTACTACTCTACTTCTACTAACTACTAATACTACTACGACTACAGCTGCTGCTGCTGCTGCTGCTACGACTACCTTTTCCTTGTTTTGCCTTGCTCTTAAATTGTAATAACACAGTAATAACAGTACCACTTGTAATTACCCTGTCAATTTTTCATTTTTAGTCCAGACATGTAAGAGCTCAGATAATGCGTGCTTGCTACTAACATTTTTATTAAAGGTGCTATGGAAAACAACATTTTCCGGTAAACACAATTGGTAAAACTGACAGAGCGCTTTTCAACACCTTCCCAGTCCCCCAAAGCACTCTACACTGGCGTCTCAATTCATCCCCTCACACACATAATCTCATACAAATGGGTGGCTGCTGCAACGCAAGGCACTGCCAGGCCCTATTAGGAGCATTGTAGGGTTTAGGCAAGGTTCTGTTGGGGTCCTTTTGGGGCAGGGATTCGCACCACCCGTTTTACCAAATGAGCGATAGGCTCCCCAATGGATGTGAAAATCGTATTTCTCTGGGTTCCTTTGCCAACCTTAGACAGTATGAAGCTGGAAAAACCTGCAATCTTTGTTTGAAAAGGGCAGATTCCAACCATTCTGACCCAGCAACTGCAGTGCAGTCACAAAGTCTTTGAGCTTTGTTTGCTATGTAACTGTAAGAGTCCCTCACACAATATTTTGTTATGTTACAGCCTTATTCCAAAATATATTCAATTCATTTTTGTCA
The DNA here is from genome assembly GCF_046127955.1 of Nelusetta ayraudi. Classification (NCBI taxonomy): domain Eukaryota; kingdom Metazoa; phylum Chordata; class Actinopteri; order Tetraodontiformes; family Monacanthidae; genus Nelusetta; species Nelusetta ayraudi. The sequence goes on from NW_027466142.1 coordinate 3,944,755, forward strand.
ATATTCTGAAAAAAAAAAAAAAAAAATCTGTGGATATTTTTTGCAAATTTTGGCAAAAAAAACCCCTCAAAACTGAGAAACTACATGAACACAAGTATTCACAGCCTTTTCTTGTCACACGTCTTTGGGCGGTTTCACTCATTTCTCTTTGCAGCACCTCTCATTTTCAGGTCTCTCCAGACATGTTCAATCAGATTCCAGTCTGGGCTCTGGCTGGGCCACTCAATGACATTCACAGAGTTGTTCTGAAGCAATTGAGCCATTGATGATGGATTGGCTCTGTGTTTGGGATCATTGTTCTGCTCAAAGATGAACCGTTTCCCCAGTCTGGGGTCAGGCTTTCATCCAGGATGTTTCTGTACATTGCTGCATTTATAATTCCCTCTACCCTGACCAGTCTCCCAGTTCCTGCTGCTGGAAACATGCCAACACCATGATGCTGTCACCACCACAATAATTGTACAGTGGGATTGCTCCCAGTTGGTGTTAACCTCTTGATTTTTCTTCTCCGTAAACTTTTGTCACCAGATGATTGGAGTGCAGTGTGTCTCAAGTAAAATATCAGGAATCCAAAAGTAACTTACTTGTTTATTGACATGGAGTTCTAGCAAACCATCCACCCATGTTCTATCACTCTTACCTCTCCTACACTCTCCTAGTGCTGGAGCCTATCCAGTAGTGGAGTCTGGTTTATTGTAGTGGGTATATTCTGATACGCATCTGATACACATCTGTCAAGTTTCAGCAATCAAGTGCAAAACGTTGTGCACTTGAACGTTTTGCAACGTTCAAGTGCTGAAACACACCCGAACATAAAACATCCTTTAAAACACATTTAAAATAGGAAAGTGAATGTTGTGTAAAAAAAAACCAACCATAGTAATATGAATCTTTGTGCATTTTCTAGTGGTCGTACGGTAATTCGGAAACTTTTCTAGCGGTTATACGGGGTAAACCTGCATATTGCGTAGACTACGCCACTGAGCGTATCCCAAGTATCTTTGGATGGAGGCAGGATGACACACTGGACAAGTCACCAGTTGAAAACACCACCCTGAAAGGCCCCATGCCTGAGGATCTTGCTGTGAGGTGATAGCGCTAACAACGGCACCACAATGCTGCTTTAGTGGTCACGTAGTGAGAATTTAGATAGTTTGGAAAGAAACTACTGTATGTTTGATGCCGAGGAGGAAATTTACCACTTAGTTGTAACTATTTATAATCCTTCTGATTAATTTTCAACACATTCTGTAGAAAGATTACATTTAAACACATGTGATCTAATCCAGGGTGAACTACTGCGATGTCCAAGATGTGACTGTTTTTCTTAATCTCACTCACACGAGGACTACAGGTAGGTAATACAAGATATGCATCACCATTAATATTAATATTAAAAAAAATAATATAGTATTGCCTGAGATAAAGATTATGATTTATAGGAGTATTTTCAAATTTCATTATTCCATAACTTACCAGAAGACATCTGTGCTGCTTTTTGACGTATTGGTTTTTACATGACTTTGAAAGTCCTTCTTATGAATGAAACAATTGCATAAAATCCCAAAACATTAAACTAAAGTAACGTTAACATCAACTAGTGTTGAAATAGGTCCATCTAGCTAACTAGCACTGCTGAACCAGCGTGATGATTAAAAGACTGGACACTTTCTTCACTCCCTCCCTTAGCCATGCTGCACGCCCTGTCCCTGCCACCACTGGTAGTTCAGTGCCCGGCTCGAGTACATGATTCAAATAAGCATCCTGTGATGTATTTTTGCTTATTATGTAACAGCAAAAATCACAACAAGAAATGGCTGTATATTAATTCACAACATGGATTGCAATATTAAGTAGAGCTAGAGAGACATAAGAGAGAGCAGGCTTCAGTGCAAACAACCTTTTAATCATGTAAAGCACATTGAATTGCCATGCATATGAAACGCGCTATACAAATAAATTTGCCTTGCCTTGCCTAGAGGCCTCCCCGTTGTGGCCATATCTCTCAGGTCTGTTGGAAACGGACGAGCAAGTCATGAGAAACTCCAGGTCTGAAAAGGCTTAGAGTATGTTTTTATTTTTTTATTTTTGCTTCCTGCGTGCATTAAATTACACTTGGCGTGCGTTGTGAATCCTGAACTAAGACTTCATAATGCTCTTGCTTTACAGGAATAATCTGTGAGACTGTGACCACCCTCTGATGTTTAATAGGCCTCTCACAAACTTCCAGTCCCAGATTAGACTGGAAATGAAAGTTTAATGCCCACAGGATCCCGCAGCTCTTTTAACCTTGAGGAGTGGTTTAATTCATCAGTGTTTGAGGGGGAAGAATGTCACAAAAACATCAGAATTATATGAACATGTACATAATCAGCCTCATAGCACCTTTCGCAGAAACAAAGCAGGAGCGTACAAAACACTTTAACAGAATTAATCAAGAATGAAATAAAAAATAAACCACACAAGGATCTTTGGATTTTCTCACAATGCAGTCGACCTTTCGTCCGTGACAAGCTGTAATAAGGACTCACAAACAATACAACAAAATATAGCAAATAAAGAATTTAGCAAACCACAGTCGAGTTGCCTCAACTTCATCTTTAAGCACTATGAGGACCTTGTGCTTAAAGGCTATTTCATAAACTACTGATTTACTGGGATTGTCCTGCGCAACCATCTCTAGGTTTAACAGAGAAAGGTCAGAAAAAGAGAAAATATCCGGAGAGTGGCAGTTGGGTGTATATATATATATATTAAAAAAGCCTTGTTGATGTGAGACCTTCTGCACTATTCTTCCATTACGAGCAGTTCTCAGAAACTACCAGTTCTCTCCACTGCCGTTGAATCATGCACTTGCTCCAAAAGAGCAACAGAGAACATATGAGTCACACAATGACACAAAGTACTGGGAGCAGCAAGCTAATGTTGAAGCCTCCCCGAGCACAGCAGCCTGTGCAAGTAACGTTATCATCATAAAAAAAAAAGTAAAAAAATAACCTGCAGCTACTGTTACAGCAGTTGACATCAACAGCAATTAAATTACCCCCCCCCCCAAAAAAAAAAAAAAAAAAATCATGATGTATTAAATACTTTTTTCCTGATGCTGATGCACAAAACAATGATTACAATTTAAGTGCAGGTTACGAACAAATAAAGAAATCGCTCTAACTGGAAAAATCTAAATGAAATGGCCAGTCTCAAATAAAATCAATATGTAATAGAATATCTGTGCTAAGAGGGATCAATTGTACTTGGTTGAGCAACATATAATCCTTTAAGCTGAACAAATAGGAGAGGCGGATAAAACAGCTTTGAGTAATGTGACAATTTAATATCCACATTTTACAACTGAATAAGATATTACAATTAAAAGACCATCCTAAAAAAAAATAATTAAAAAAAAATAACAGACGCTTCTAGCACAAAGACAAAGGTGGATGGCAGTACACATTCATTTGACGACTTCGGTGTTAAACCACTGATCGACTGCTGTGGGTTGTGTTGGTGTGTGTGTGTGTGTGTGTGTGGGGGGGGGGGGGTCCCAGCGGTTTTGCGTACACACAGCAGCATTGTGACGTTCACTGGCCAGACCAGACAGAAGGCAACTTTCCCACTGTCGGAAGAACGAAGGCAACTATCCCAGAAATAGATCTTTAAAAATAGCTTCAGGCTGCAGTTTTGACAGGAGTCTCTGAGAGAGGCGTCTAATGCTGCATGATCAGCTTAGAGGCTGACAGACAGACAGCCGCCTACAACTCCGTGTAAACACCATACGCTTTAAAGTTGTCCGAGTGAATTACGCTTGGGACGCATGTGCTCGTGTACCTGGTTGCGTCCAAGACACCGCAGGAAGCTGCAAAAGCCGTGAGATCTTTTAACTCAACTGTACAATGACATCAGCTCCAAGTTTGCCAAAAATAATCACTGAACTAGTAGTGCGGGCAGTTTCTAAGCAACACACACACACACACACACACACACACACACACACACACACACACACACACACACACACACACACACACACCTGCGTCATTTCCTACATTCACAGAGGTGCCCACACTGCATCCCTGCGCTGCGTTGCGTTGCGCTCGCGCAGCCACGTTCTTGTTCCTGGAGATGCGACAGACGGTGGAGTTCCCGGGACGTTTTTTCTTGCGATGACTTAGACCGCTCTTTGCCGGTTCACATCGAATAGCAGCAGCATTGCGATATACCGGTGCGCGTGCGTGTTTGCGTGTTTGCGTGTGCCATCACGCCCCCACGCAGTTGTGAGTCTTTGCGGAGGCTGCAGGGACCCTTTTTGAGCGGACCGCGCAGGACGACTGACCCGCTTCGGCCGAGAGAACACGGTCCGCGCGCGGCACGACAACCGGTCACCTGTTGAGGCGCACCCGAGCCTCGATGCGCGATCGGCAGTTCCACCGTTCCCCCCCTTTCAGCTCATCCATCCATCAGTCGCGGGGGATCGACTCGAGCGGCGGATGCGCGGATGCCCGAGCCGCCCCACAGCCGTGTCTGAGGCGCTGAGTCCCACTCGTCATGTTGTAGGATGAGCGCCGACCCGGCGAGCGATCCGCTCAACACACCGGTGAACTCGGCGGGCGCGGGCGCGGGCGGCCGCACGCTCTCGGCCAACGTCCGCCGGCTCCACAACGCGCTCAACCTGCTGCTCGGCGACCGCGAGCGCGAGCAGTTCATCCACTGCCTCAACGTGTACCATGCCAAGCGCAACGTCTTCGACCTGGTGCAAACTCTCAAAGTGATCCTCAACACCGCCGGCAAGCGGCAGCTGCTGCCCATGCTGCGCCTGGTCATCCCCAGGTCGGACCAGCTGCTCTTCGACCAGTACACGTCGGAGGGACTCTACCTGAAGACGGACCTCCTGCCGGGCAACGGCACTGCGGAGGACTTCGGGGACGAGGGCGACCCGACCCTGCACAACTATGTCAGCTCCCTCCGCGGCCACGGCGGCTTGGTGGGGGGCGCCGCCGCGGTGCTGTCCGCCGCCGCCGCCGCCGCCGCCACCTCCCCGCTGGCCAGGCCGCCCTCCGACGGCCCCTTCGCAGACATGCGGCAGGTGACGCTGACGCGCTCCAGGAGCCACGAGGGTCTGGGCTTCAGCATCCGCGGCGGCTCGGAGCACGGCGTGGGGATCTACGTGTCCCTGGTGGAGCCCGACTCGTCGGCGGAGAGAGAGGGGCTGAGGGTCGGGGACCAGATAGTGACCGTCAACGACTTGACTTTTGACAGCGTCACTCACATCGAGGCGGTGAAGGTAGGTTTGTTTGTCACCGTGTCATCTCGGAACAAGAAGAGGCATGTGTGTGTGCGTGTGTGTGGGTAAATTTGCTCCTGTGTGTGTGTGTGTGTGTGTGTGTGTGTGTGTGTGTGTGTGTGTGTGTGTGTGTGTGTGTGTGTGTGTGTGTGTGACAGTGCGGTCCAGATAATGTAGAGACAGTTGCGCGGTGCTCCAGGCGCAGAATGCGTGTAGGAGCTCACTGGACCGCGTCAAGCCGCCACTCAAGTGAGGGGAGCAGAGAAGGAGATAGTGCTGCTTTCCTCAGTGGGCGGTCTGGTCCCGGTGGATGTTGCCCTCGGTGCAGCTACGTCCTTTTCATCTTTTCTTTCACACCACTTGATGGGAGGCAACGCTGCTGCTGCTGCGTGCCACTGGCGCAACGAACCACCATTATATATATATATATATATATATATATATATATATATATATATATATATATATATATATATATATATATATATATATATATATATATATATATATATATATGTACTATCTCTCTCTCTGTATTTCATTATATATCTCATTATCTCAATTACAAAGGGTGGTCTCCAGCAGGCTCTTCTAAGTCCACTGTCCTCAGCTGGCCAGATAAACAAGTATGTGTGTAGGTGTGTGTGCGTGTGTATATTTTATTGTCACTCTGATGAAGAATCATGACTATTCCTTAGCAGGAAAACGTTTCGAGTTTCAAGTAAATGTATAACAACAATTATGTGCACAGAGTTAGAGGCTCTGAGAATTAACACATGATGAGGGGGACAAAAATCCATAATTTTGTTTGACTGTATTTTAATTTATGGCCAGGTGATTTACAAAAGTTTGGCTAGTCCCACCTTGGCTAGCAGCGCAAGTGTAACCTTTGTCTAACTGTATTTCTCATTTTCTAGAGCACTACTTTTTTTTTTTCCTCCTCAGAGAATATATTTAGCCAGAAGCAGGGTGCGGGTTGCTGTTGTTTTAAATACACTAAAATAAACCCAGCCTGATTCACAAACAGGCTTTATTTCTCACAAGTAAAGGATTGTCGCTACAAAGGCTACTGACAGAAAATACAACTGAAGCAAGTTTTCGGAAATACACCAAGTCAATCAATCAATCTGATTATTCAAACAGATTATTACCCATTTTCTCCAATTATCCTCCACAAGAATTGCAAGGCAAAATCACGTGAGCTACAAAGACATTTCACAGAATAGACCAAGCACCAGTCAAAGAGCACCATTATTCAGCACTGGTTCTTCCACTAAATTTAAACGTATTCCTCATAATGGTTTATTACTCTTCACATCTCTGTTCCATTTAGGCAGTCTCCCTGTTTCATGACATTGAAAGCTTTTCTTGCAGTAGAATTACTCACAAATCCAGGAGCAATCTCCAAACGGAAAAATTAAGTCTTTGGCTTTGAGTGACATCTTATTCAAATGGATAGTTCAGTATTTTGGCAAATTCCCCTATTGCCATCATCCCTACAGTCATATGAGTGGCTACATTCTCTTTAACTATCATTGCCTGATGTTTTGAGGTCCTGTGGACAGAATCACGAACTGCCGAATGAACAAAAACAGAGGTGAATGGAGCAGGTCTCCCTCCCTAAAACTTACCAAACGTACATCAGTTAAAACCCATGAAGTTTTAAAACCCAGAGAGACGGGCTAAAAAAAAAAAACAACTTATAGGATGAATAAATAGAAAAACTATATATATATATAATATAGTCTAAACAATTAATAGCAAATCCCTATAGATCACATGTGATGTTACACTCCTGAACAACTGCTGTTTTTTGTCTCTCTTACACTGGTGCTGTATTCGCAGCATGTCATAGAGAACACACCGGCACATAACCTCCCGAATGAAACGAAACCCTTTACCTCTTACAAAAGGTCAACTGACTCAATTCAAAATTGAAAAAATAGCCTAGAGATAAACTGTATATGGTATTTCTCATCTTAACATTTGGTTTCATTATGTTCTGTACAATACTGGATGCCGCACTCTTGTGGTATATTACAAGGTCACATTAGGTGTTGTTGTTCTTCATGTTATTTAAAAAAAAAAAACCAAGATGTTGTCGTCAGTGAACAGGAAGGTGAAAACAAGTAGAACCAACATACAAATGCTGCAATATTAGATGCATTGGGAGAGGAGCCAGTAACCTCGCTTTTTGAAATTACAACAGCTAATCTATCTATCTGCCTATCTATCTATCCATTATATTAATTATAGCATTGATATTACTTAAACATCAGTTAGTACATGTCTGTGTCCAAAGCTTTTAAATTGTATTCCTTTCTGTTTTATTCTCATCTTGGGCATGTTGCAATTTCTGTATTTGTGGGACATGTGTTGATTGGTGTTTCCGCTGGTGGTTGCGCGCATGACTAGTTACCATTTTGATATGTGCGCACGTTTGTTTCACAGTACAGCACACACATTACTCTGCAATTTGTGATTTGGGGGGAATTTCTCAACTGCAAAAAAATGATATTGTGGAAGATGCATTTTGATGACAATAAACCAGATGATTGTGTTTCTGTGCCCAATGTCTATTCCTTCGTGATTTGTCTGGTGATGGTTCGCTGCATTGTGCTCCGACAATTGGCAGAAACAGAAGCCTTGCATTTTTTCAGCCAGTGGAAACACACATTGAATAGAAATGTGTCACTGCGATTCCACACCAGGTGGGTGGAGGTACAACACACTCGTTTCTTGTGTAATTCAATCACACACCTCTGTGGGCTGCGTAAAGTGATATGACATAACATCGTCCATTGTTTTACATTTTTTCAACGATGGCGAGAAATTGTACTTGCTGGTATTTGCTGAGCCTAGTTAATTAGTAGATGCCGAACCGGCTGGGCCTATAGCCCCCCCCCCCCTGCCATTTTCATCTTCTAGCATCGGGGGTTCTGATGGTGTGAGTGGTGGTTGGGTGGAGGGGATGGTTGTTGCGGGCCTGCTGGGGCTTGGGTACCGGTCCACCGGATGGGTGAAGTGGCTGCATTCTGGTCCCTGGGGGCCTGGGTTCTGCTGTTCACACGCCCCGGGGGGTTTGCCTCTTCCCTGAGGCACTTGCCTTTCTGCCCTCTTGCCTTTGCTTTCCCTTGGGGTCAGTGTCCTTCGTGCTTGCTGCTCTGGGCCTCTCCCCGGCCCACAGTGCTCGGGTTTGCCCCCTTGGCTGTTATGTAGTGCGGTGCGGCCGTGGTGGACACATTAACCAGCACTTCACTTCAAGTGGCACACAGTCACACACACACACAATTCTGTATTTATTAATGTTTTTTTTAGGGATGTCAAACGGTTAATTTTTAAAATCACGATTAAGCGCAGAATCTTCAGTTAACTGCGATTAATCACGGTTTGACTTTTATGTTATTTCAACTTTGAAAATTGCTTTTATTTTTGAAAATTTAACAGATTTCTTTGTGTTTCTTTGAGTGACTTCCTGTCCAGCTTGACACAAATTGTTCGCGGCGCACAAATTAGTCCACACGCCGAAACATTCGCTGCACAGTAAGAGCCGGCCGCGGAGGCGCACGCCGCTTCACGTGTGGTCTGAACGACAGCATCGGTTAAAAGGGTACCGAAAGGAAACAGGCTCTGTTCCGGGACTACTTCCGCATCTGGTGCAAATCCGGTCTCATGTTTGAAATGCGATTAAAAACAACACCACACCACACCACAGTGTCGCAAACCGAATCTGACTTGTTACCCCAATGTGATGGACAGAAGGTTCGTCCAGTAGCCTTCCAAATTGTGCCTCTGCTTTACAATCACAAAAATACTACTTGGCAGAAAAAAATGTTCTGTAGTTCCCCTCCAACTCTACCCCCCCATCTCTCTCTCTTTTTCTCTCTCTCTCTCTCTCTCACACACACAAAAACACACACACACACACACACACACACACACACACACACACACACACACACACACACAGTCCATTACAAACATAGAACATATCAATCAAGAGATGCGCCGAAGGCTCTGGAGCAAATGGACCTTTGATCTGATGCTGTTTATTTATGGATATACATATATATATATATATATATATATATATATATATATATATATATATATATATATATATATATGTATATATATACATATATACATATATATATATCTCAAGACTCTTCCATAAGAGTCAAAATTTAAAATTTAAAATTTGGTGGAGACGTTCTTTGTTTGGACAGGCTTCATCTCCTCAAGTAAGCAGTTCAAATTAAAACAGTTCAGAAGACAGATGATTAATGTTACACTTTCAAGGAAAATATGCATGTTGAAGCCGCCCACTCAAATAACAATCCTGTTAAATTCTGATTGAAGATATACTTGCTTTTTTGACTTACAATGAAGCTGTTACAACACACTAGGCAGCTACTGGAGTGTCAGTGTTTCTCCTTGTCAAGGGATCTATAAATCATCTGTCACTATGCTTGTGACCCTGTGCCTGTGATGTCACCTTGACAATACACTCTACTCTGTGGCCCCTCTACCATCTCCTGTCTCGTTGTGTCTTTTTTGCTGGGGAAAGTTACGTGCCCTTTTAAGGAACTCTTGACAGAATGTTAATCTTGACTACGTCCACATGGGAATATATAGCAACAAATTCTGCCTGGCCTTATGACATTTCAAATGAGACTTGATATTTGATTTGAATCCTATTGAGGGAGCGTCAATCGAACTTCTTCTTCTGAAAGTCTGCAGGCCAACGTGCTGAATTAAATCAGGTGTGTGCTGAACTTGAACCGATGAGTTAATAATGACAACGTTTTTTGGCACTTGTCGTTAAGGCATTTGTTTTGTGGGCTAGGTGCAATGGAATGTGTTTGTATTGAGAACAGTGATATTTGTCTAGTACAATCTACAGCAAGGAAAGCTTTTGGATCTAAAATTCACTCTCAAAAACAACTGCAGACAAATGGCCTCCACATGGTGTCCAATTTCATTCTAAGTAAGTTGAGAGTCGCTTTAATACCAAACTGGCCACACAAGGCTAGTGGCATTGGTTGACTTTTTTTGTTCTCTTCCAAACATGGTAATGGTACAACAAAGCAACTAGCACAGCAGAAGACTGTAAAACTGTTCTCCTGAAAAAATACCCTTTATGATTGATGTTATTTCTATGGCAGCTTTTCTTTTTGCATAATCAATTGTTTCAGGCTACTCCAAATAATTCCTTATCATCTGTCCATCCATCACCGCTTATGTAGTGCAGTGGTTAGCACTTTCGCTTCACAGCAAGAAGGTCAAGGGTTCAATTGCTGGACCTCAGGCCTTTCTGTGCCAGAGTGGATGGTTGTTATCTCTCCCCCTTGAGTGCAGGAGAAGTGCTGATAGAAAATGGATGCATGGAAACTTAATATGGGACTTAACAAGGCATGATAATTCAAATTGCTTCAAGTCTCTAATCATCCTACCATTAAAGTCTTTTCAGTGACGCATGTGGCTTTTGTCTTTTCCAAGCTACTTTCCTTCATAGTCTTCTTGCTCCGACTATATCTGCAGAACAATATGAAACTCTATAATATACTCAAAAATACATTCAATATTACAGTGCATTTACTAGCCGGGAAGCATTTGGCACAAATGGCAATTTGCTGAAGGTATAGGCAATCTCACAGCATCAGTTGAATGGAGTTCAGCCCTTGAACAGCCGAACATTAATCACTCTTAACAGTTTCTTTCAATTTTTAAACAAGGTTTTCAACTAATTATTGCTTGTCTGTCACTCTTACTAACTCACACTTTTATGTTGCTCATATATAAACAAATCACGACAAACTGTTGTTTGTAAGTGACTGCATTGCCTTACTCAGACTTGTAGTTCTATAATCCTTGCTGTGTTGAAAGTGTGTACGCCTCTGTTTTGAGTCCTGGAAGATGAGATTTTACACTGGTGTGCTGTGTATCTATCTTTGGCAGTTGTTTGAATGTATTTTTAAGGAATCACGGCCTTTTTCTTCCTGTGTGTAGAGAAATGACGTTACATAATCCAACCAAATGACTCCATATGAGTACCAAGCCCTCAGAGAGTTAAAAAAAAAAAGAAAGAAGCAACTTTTAGACTGCGTCATGAGGGATAGAGGAGGAGGAAGTATTTCAGTAGGTGAAGTTATACACTCAGTCTGTTGGATAATGTCAACATGACATGACCTCTTGTTACCTTTTTAAACTCAGCGGTTGGATGCGTTTTATGCTTTATTTTAGTTAAGAGATTCCAGTACGCGTGGGAGAGGCCGGTGGGACTCAGCTCCCTGATGAGGAGGAGCAGCCTGACTGTGGTGTAGCAACAGCAGATCAAAAAGTGGAAGAGTTGTCACTGTACTATGGGCGCGATCAAGAGCATCTATGAAAAGTGTCTATTCTCTGTGCACACCCTTGTTTCTATGTATAGCGATAGTGTGTACGCCATAAACGTTGGTATCAGTAGGTGTTTCCACCTGGAATATATGTTTTGATTTGCTTTTGTTCATGTGAAACACACAAGAATTTATCCCATCTCTCAAGATTCCCTCGGGCATACATGGGCTGAGTGATCATAAAACTGCTGCAAAGAGCCACTAAGTGAGGCATGCAGTTCTCCTGCCTCATGGTAGGGGGCGCTTGTGATCCCAGGGACTCTTCTTGTGACTTAGCTGCAGAATACAGCCAGTGACAAAGTTCCTCCAGCTAGGCTAACTGTCTCAGCTTACAACAGCATTGGTGGAGTGCTCATTCTCAGCACTGAAAAGACTCTAGTTAACAATGCTTTTGTTCAGACTTCATTTATAAGTAAATTTGCTTAGAAATGAAGCATGAACGTCATTTATAAGTAAATTTAAGACCATAATAATGTTTTTTTAATTAAATGTGATTCTTTTTTTGTGCGCGCTACAGTGTACATATGTGAAGAAAGCAGCTATGACATTTTAAACAACCTGTTAACTTCTGCCAATCAAATGGTGAGTAAGCCACTCTGTAGGGTTGTAAATCTGATTGTGATGAAGTCAGGGCCTCACCAGCCATGAAACTCACTGTACATCACTGGAACACAATGTACACATATTGATACATATGACTTGATATGCCATTAGCAGAATAAGCTGCTGATGTTATTGGGGGCAATTAGTCAAGCTACACTCAAGTTATTTACATGCGCTGTGACAAATGTGCAAGCAAATAGAAATACATGGCACTAGGTTATTAGAGAGGATAGGTAATTTTGCTTTCTGCACATGCACACATTGGCATAGCGCCACCTATATAGATTTTTTTTTTTTTTTTTAAAAAGCACTGAAATTGCCATAGCGCCCGCTAGGAAGGTCCTAGAGACACGGGGCAAAGACCCACACGTTCGTTCAGTCAATACCTAATTTTCTTAAATGCTGACCTTTGACCCCTGACAAACAGGAAGTGAGCTATTTTCAATTGTTGTACGGCCTTGAAAATACAGTATGACACAAGCGTTTCCATTACCCGTAGAATTGCGCAAAACCTAAATATCGCAATAAAAAACTGGTAATGGAAACACCTAAATTTCAAAAAACCTCTCAAATATCACTAAAAGGTTTTTACACTCTCATGAGGTGGTTTTTCAGACTTATCAATAGAGAGGTATATCACAAAAGTTTAATGGGAACACTTTTTCCGCATTTTCGTGTAGCCTGACATGACGTACGGGGTCACGTGACCAGTTCACTTCAAGTGAAAATCACACATTATGTTTGGACGGAGAAGAAAACCAATTGTTTTTTTTTTACAAGTAATCAAATAGAAAGATATAACAACCAGTAAACAAATGTAAACAAACAAATGCAAAACGTAATTCTCGTAAATCTCGCAGGACGAGATTTTATGAGAATTACCAAGGAGGAAACTGGTTGTGGCTGTTATTTTTGGTGTTTTTATTTGTCACATTGTGCATACATATTTATGTCCCTAATTTTTTTCCCCTTAATGACTGGTTTAAATCCCCCATGCCATTCATGTCTCCAGTCAGTCCAGACACAGCACTGACCAGCACTGACTCAACGACCCGACTGTCCCGAATGTGCACATCAAAGGCAACAGTTCTCACCTGCTGTCACATTGTACCGTCCTGGTTACAGTTGCGCGGCTGCAATGATGGGTTGCTTGCAGTCACACTGCAGTCCCATGTTCTCTCTGGGGAAAAGAGTGAGTGGGCACAAAGTCCTCATTTAAATCGGGCGGTTTCAACCACTTTTGCGCATGTAGGCAGTTACTCATACAATCTTAGTGGGTCACCTGCAACACATAAACCAACAAGACCCTCACTTTATAAGTGTGCGCAAGCAGTTTAGCGACCCTGATTCGGGTCCTAGTAAATCAGCCCCTAAGTGTTCTATGGTTTTTAAAGGGCAGCTTGCTGCAGTTATTTTTTATTATTGCAACAACTTAACTCTGAACTTCCATCTATCCATTTTCTATCACCGCTCCTCCTGCCCCTCAGCGTTGCAGATGGTGCTGGAGCCTATTCCAGCTGTCCAATGAAGGCAGTGCCAGTTGCCTGTGAGGCACATAGAATGACAAACAATCATTCATACTTGCACTTTGATAGTTACAATAATGTCAAGAATCATTGAACTTCTCAGTTGTTGAGAACTATTTTCAAGGGCTGGAATGTAGAATGTGGCATTATTTAACCGCTTATCTTGGGATGTAAGGCAGACAACGTTAAAATAATGTCATGGTGTAAACCTACTTTCTAAGGTTGTAGGCATGCTGCTTGCGAATTATTGTACACAAAGGATGCTGTTTAATCCCTCAGTGCAAAGACTAATAAACCTTCAAATCAGAACTTTGAAAAAGAGCGCTGCAAACTAAAATGTCACCACTTGATGTCGCAGTTTCTTCTCAAAATCTCCAAATATTACACATTTGCCCTTTAACGTACACAAAATGAAAAAGATGTCGTGAACTGTCTGCAATCGACACATAGAGCTCCAAAGTACAAGGATCCTAGCATTGGAAAGACAACATATGGACAATTGAAAACACATGTGAATCATGATGACGTGTACAAATTAAAGCAAATGTCCAGTGCAAACTCAGTGTTTAAGCACGACACGACGTTGTGAGCACCAGCAATTAAAAATGACATGCTCAGTTACACATTTTAGAGACACACACATATATATATACAGTACGTGTGTGTGTGTGCGTGTGTGTGTGTGTGTTCCAGCTTGTCTCTGTGCCCTCGAGTGTTCTCTTATGTAATCTGCATGGAGATCAAAGTCTTTGTCACTCTCGCTAACATTTTTCCAATTCCCAATTCTTCCCAGTGTGGCATTATATGCATTAAAGCGGTATCAGGTACCGTTGCATCCATATTCTTACTGTTATGAGACCGTAAACATCCCAGTAGAGGTACAGTACATCATTACAGTTGAACAGCATATAGCTCTCAGCTGTCGGAGCACGTGTTTCTGTCTGCTCTCTTTCATTATAATTGTCTGCTCCTCTGCACACACGCGCGCACTTACTCGACCCCCCCCGCCGCCCTCCCCCAGCCCCACACACACACACACACACGGACATTTTACATACTTAATGGGTCGCTGCTGTACAATGCATCCTATTCCCACATGAGTCACAAGTACTTTGATGATTTGAAGAGAGGGAGGATGAGAGATTTGCACTAGAAACAACACATTGTTTCAGTATAGTGTGAAACAGTTGGTAGCTATTGGTTATATAATTCAAACTGTTTAAGCACTTTCTTTACATGGTTTGTCCTGACATGACTTTACTTGGGTTAACATGTTAATAACGCTTTATTTGAAACAGATGACTTAAATGGACCTGATGGCCATACAGTTTTGTTTCCAATGAAATGTCTGGTCACCAGTCAAGGCAATCAACACTGGGTTGTGGAGTGGGGGTCACACAATTGCCCACAAGATAAGGTCACGTAAAATGTTATTTTTAAATAATTTAATTAATGAATTAATATTGTCTTCTTTTATTATCCTAAGGGTCACTTAATATTACTTGTCAACCTTTGGTAAATCACCTGATTTGTTGGAACATAATTAAAAGACAATTTTCACAACCTGTCTGCACTTGATTGAACCGCCATATCAATCAATCAATCTGCTTTTTTATAAAGTGCTAATTGAAGTAAAAGCAAAGGCAACTTGCACAATCAAAGAGAAACCCAATTGATGCCAGATTAAAAACAAAAACTAGGTTACTAATAAGTTATTACATGCAACATTAGTCAGAAACAGTACTACAGCAGTTTTTTTCTGCCAGGCAAATGTCATCATTATCCATCATGCATTTATTTCCAGACTGAGCAGAGAATTAACTGGCTGGGACTTCAGTGATATTGCTGCCAGCAGCTAAAGCATTGAAGCATCAATTCAGTCACACTGAAGGGCCCTCTGAGAGGCCCATGCAGACAGAGTGACCAGCATTGACGTCTGCACTGGCCACTTGTCCGGTGCATCACTTCTTGTCGAGCATATAAATAAACCTATCCACCACCTTTTTTTGACAGAGCACTAGTTCCATCCACCCACCCGTCCTGCCCCACGCGAGATTTGCTAAGAGCTCTTCTTTCTTCCACTCCACATCCGTTCAAGCACTGCAGGGATGCATAAATAGCCCAAATAACACTTGAGTGTCATTCATCTCTGCTGGTTATGGAGCTGATCTTTGGCTCTATCTGGCCATGAATGGCCCTGAGCCTGCAGAAAATTTGGATTCAGAATAGAAAGCAGCTACTCTTGCTTCACCCTCTAATTCACTGTTGTGATACAACGCTGAATAAAGTCAATGGCGCTGCCTGCGGAGATATTCTTTATCAAGCAGCACTTCGTGTCTGTCATTTGTTCGTGCAGCTCTAGTTGCAGTCCATTGCTTCATCTACTTTATTTGGGTCAGCCTTTTTTTATTAATAACCACTGGATATTTTGGAATATCATCTGGCTCATAATTGGGCATTTAAAGTGGGAGGCTAAATTTGAATTTGCAGCACCGTGTAACGTCATGGATGACACAAAGATTGACACTGTAAAAAACAAACAAGAAACAGTGGTCTGATGGCTACAGTTTAGTCAAGGCCAGGTGGCCGTTGGACACAGGCTGCAGTCACTCTCTAATCATTGCTCACTTCCAGTACTGCCTATATGGAGGACTAAAAGTGCCAAAATTAAATAAATAAATATGCCCTTAATTAATTATTTAAATGTGTCATTAATTCATTAAAATACCAATTCATCTTATGTAAAAAAAAAAAAAAAAAAAAAATATATATATATATATATATATATGTATATCTGTCAAACCCGCCCATCAAAATCGGTGGGTGGGGCTAACTTGAATGTAGTCCCACCGCCCACCGACTTTGATGAGCGAGTTTGACGGATAAAATAAATTCATGAAGCACTGCAACACTGGACCATGAAATAATTAATTAAATAGTGAAATAATTATATATATTTTTTTTTCATAAAATGAATTGGTATTAATGAAATAATTACACATTTTTGTATTTAATTAAAATTTTAATTAATTAATGACACATTTAAATACTCATTTCATGATGTATTTATTTATTTAATTTTGGCACTTCTGGAGCATCAACCCCGTCTTTGTCCACGACTTCCGATAATACAAGTACATTAGAATTACAGTAGAATTAAAACGAGTGACTATACATAGTGTTGATCCACTTTTGGGTTGCCTGAAACAGTGAGAATTGTCTTGCTATAGTCCACAGACAGGAAGTTGATTCTTATTCGTTTTCAGGGAAAGCTAGCCATGGTTTTGCGCTTTACTGCCCCCAATGGTTAAAAAAACAACTAATGTGATCACAAGTGACACAAGTGGCACGCTCGAGACGCATGTTAATGCTAAGTGCGAACAGATGCTTCGAGATGCGTTCTTTGCAATCCGATCCCCATAAACAGTTGCAAGTGACCAAGTGCAAACAGGGCCGTTGGATCCCATTCGTGGTGTATAATAAGAGCATTATCCTCCGGGGCCTCCCATGACTGCTGGGGCCAAAGAATCTTCCATGTTTTGTGCCCCTCAACGGTCTACAGTCAATGGTTTAAACACACTTTGCAAATATTAGCTCAGTTGTCTTGGCGAATCAGAAGATAAGCGATGGTATAAATTGAAACAAAAGGAGAGACATTTAAAAGGTCCCAACACCAATACTTGATTCTGTGAAGGTCAGCTATTTGCCAGACAACTTATTGATGCATCTCACTGCCAGTGGGACTAGCAAACACACGTGCTGGACATCCCCAGATTCTTTACTTTCACACTCAGTTTTCCTTGAATTCAATGCAACAAAGTACCACAGTGTAAAATCCTTCCCACAGTCACTTGAAGGCCACTGTGTCAAAAGTCTATGATGAATGAGAACGGTACGATAACGGACAGAACAGACAAAGTCTGACATTTCTTGCATTTCTTGTATTTGGAGTATTTCATATTTGTATATGACCGCCTCACTATCTTTGACACAGGATCACTATCTGAGTGGTATTCAGACATACCGATGATGGGAACTGTCACACAAGGGAGAGTTATTGCTTCAATGTTTTACCCTCCACTCCCAGACGACAAAGCCAACAGTTAAGCTGATCACTGATTGCTTCCTCTTGGAGACTGTAGCTCACAGCAGCTCTCCATCACTGCTGCTCATTCCTTTACAACTGTGACTAACTGAGCTGTCACACAAAATGGAGAGGAGCCTTTTTTTTTTTTGTCCCATCAGAAAGCTGTTGTGGCACCGTAATGGAGACAGATCTGAGGGAACTGCGTGACAAGGTTTCATCCATCACTTTTAAAGTCAGGACACAGGTGTAGCTCAGGCCCCGTTTCTAACAGAAAAGTGTCCAAAAATATCCTACTGAACAGCTAGAGAGCATCGCACACACAGTGAGGTGTGCTGCCTAAAATTAAGACATTGTCATGTTCTGTTTTAATGGGTTAGGGTTAGGGTTAGGGTTAGGGTTAGACAGGGTCTGATTGTACAAAACTGCCTAGTGTTTGTCGTTGTATTCATATATTTTTTGATAATGTTCTATAGCATAAAATGGATGAGTCTCGCGTCAACTCAGCAATTTCAACAATAGCACTGTTACTGCTTTCCTAAATTGTAAAGTCTTATTGCTAAAGACATTCTTTATTTGTCCTTTTCCAGACTTTTCTGCACCTCCCTACTGGATTCTATTGGATTCTAAGCCACCTAAGTTAAGACCAAGGAGTCTTGTCATAGCCAAAGGGCCACGAGTGTTAATGATGAATAAGAGAAACATTTTAAACAGTCTGGTAGTAGTTTTTTTTTTTTTTTTAGCAATCAGACGTTTGGCGTTTTTACAGTAATCAATAAAACAAAAAAAATTTGTAGGTGGTTAAAATCTTATTTTTTCAGATTTTCCCAGAAAATATCAGACCCTGAAATGTACTAGGGCATGCTGGATTTTAGCTGTTCACAAATCCTGCATTGAATTGTAAAGACAAATATTGACAACTCCACCCGACGCATCCACCTACCTACCCTGAGAAAGAACAGCTGCCTCTTTGCCCCCAAGGTAGAGCCAGGGGCTGGAGGCAGGGTTTACCTGTCTAAGCAGAGCCTACAACAACACTGTTTAATCAATACAAATAACATAATGGATGCAAAACAGGTTTATGAAAGAGACAAATTTTTCTTCTTGCTGTGCTCCTTGGCAATGACCCAAAACAAGCTGAAGGAAGCAATGCTTCCTAGATTAAAAACAAAAAAACAAGCTTAAGCTCTCTTCTGAGATGTTTGCTTGAAAATTATTTTTGTGCAAAGTGAACTCACTATGCCATCTTGCTATACTCGTCCATCAGTAAAATTGATAGCAAGCAGTGTTCTGCTCTCCAGGCATTTGATTGTTAGCGCCCTCTTGGTAATTTGGCGGTATTGCACATCCTTCTGAAGCAGGAAGTGGTGGGAGTGGGAGGGGGGAAAGCACCTGTGGGCCTCAGGCTTCAGTTTGTCAGAGCCACACATGGTTGCAGAAAGTTTGTTTGCCACTGTTCTGCTGTTTGTGTCTTGGAAAGCGTTGTCTGTAAGTTTACATCCATTCATGGTCAATTTTTGTAAACATTAAGAGTACTGATTTGGAACCGTATTATTTGAAACAAGCTGACTGTTTTGATGATTAGCATTTGGAGGGGAGACGATTTGCTGTGTTGTTTATTGGCATTTGATGGGTTAACTCTCGAATTAATTATGAGAATTTGTGATTGAAATGCATAAATAACAATGCTTGTGCACTTGAATGCTTGCCCTTTATATGGTTTATTGTAGAGATTGTATTGTATTTTGTCATTGCAGTTTCACTAGATGCTCATATCTTCATGCAACTAGAGCCTGCATTAAAGGAGCTTAAATGCTATGTCCTGACTCTCAAGTCTTTGTGAATGGAGTTTTGCTAGCCGTCAAATTGTGGTTGCTACACCACAAGGAGGACGGCATAAGCAGCATTGGTGGACGTGGCCAAAGGCCTGTTGGTTTTGCTCTCACACATATTCACAGTTTCAGATAATAGATGATACCTAATTAGATATTCTTTATTTGTCAAAATCAAATCTACCTATGTCACTTGCCAACACAGGCTTGGTAAAGGATGGTACCAACATGCCAACTACACTACTACAACTTGCATGTGTCTTTTTAGCTATGAACATTCATAGATTTTGTATTTGTGTTCTGCATTTGAGTCATACTTGACAGACTGTGGTGTCTCCTGGTCAAGGATATTGAGTGTGCCAAATATCTGATGGAAGTGCAAGCGTTTCTTTTGGATTGGAGAGGCTGAAAAGAGTGCAGGGACTGCAGTGAGAGGCATTGTTAAGACAATGCCAGCAGCTCTTTTGCTGAGTCAGTTAATATCAGAGGACAGCAGCACCGGACTGCTTTTTCTCACCTCCTCTTGCCACGTTGAATCTAGAGCAAATCATTTGCTGAAGATAATTCTGTCCACTTAATGCCTTGGCTTGTGTCGGCTGACAAAATCTGTCAAAAGATCAATTGTAAAATCTATGATCTAAGGTTAACTTCTTGACATGTCCTTCACAGAGCAGTATGAAAAATAGATCACAAACATACAGGCAATGCTGCTAACAGGAATAGGTGTGGCTCTACTTTTTGAGACTTGCAGCATTGCGACCAGAGCCAGTCTGATAGTGAAGGGAATCAACTATGTGTTTACATATGTGTATGTATTTATATATATATGTGTATATACATATATACATATATATGTATGTGTATGTATACTGTATATACACGTATAGATAGATAGATGTATATACACACACAAGGATCCCTTAAAATAGGACTGAATGAAGGAAAAATTCACTCATGAGTCTGTAAGTCATCTGCGGATAGCAGCACCTCAGTTGTTATGTTCAAGACTGAGGTATGGGGAAAAAAAATCTTCTCAGCCAAATTTTGAAATACCCCTTTACATATTTTTGAAGTGTGCATATTGGTACACCTGTGCAAATATGTCCTTTAAATTGTTCACAACAAAAATAAGTAATTTATTCTAATCATAAAACCCAAACGGTGAGAGTGAGAAAGTGAGATGTGTTCCAGTTGTGTAGCAACTGGCAGAATTTTGTTTAAAGATCATAACATTATGAGGTGCAACAGCTGGAGGACCTCAGGAAGGACCTGTTTGACGGTAACAACACATGAAGGCTTGGACGAGCCCCCCTGGAAGCCATAAGTACACACGAACGGTTGAGTCCAGTTGGTGTTGTGAGGGTATTCCACACACATCAGTTGCTGGGAGCAGGTAGCAGGCTTCCAGGCTGCCATACAGACCTTAGTCTTCATCCTCTGGTTCATCCTTTCAAACCAGCAATTAGATTTGATATGAAATCGGCCAGAGAGACGGACAATGGACACAAAATGTTCATTCAACTCAGCTCTATATTCAGTACAGTTAACTGTTCAAAAAACATTGCTCTCAATTCTTGTGTCAATAAGCATAACATTAGCATGCTCATGCTAGCATGTCGAGCTCTTTCAGTCGACACTCATTTTGGAGTATGTTTCATGCTATTTGCATTTTTTTAATGAAATGGCATGTTTGCCTGCAATAAGGGCGGCTGCTTCCTACGATTTGTGAAGGTTGTGGAGCAAAAAAAAAGAAGCTCAATGCACCATCTAAATATCCTGACTTTATAGGGCATTGAATTGAACATAGTTTGAATTTTTTTTTCTTTCTGTTTTGAAGTCTTCATTAAGATTTACATTGATCTTTTTTCGTTTATCTCTTCTTTTTTTTTTTTTTTTTTCATAATTCTGGTTCTGCCTTGACACCACCACACCTCCTTCATGCATGAGCCAAAGGACAGGCTAAATTGCACGGACCTCAGTTTCAATTAGCAGGTCGGAGGGTCACCTTGAAACGCAAGATAGATGTGATAGTGTTGCTTTTCAGTGCCTCCTAACGAGTGACAGACTGAAGGGCCTGACAGCGCAGACATTCAGAAAATATTTTAGGTGCAATTTATATCAGAACGTTACACATGACAACAAGCAAAGGAGATTCATTGCTGAAGCAGAATGACACAGTAAGAAGAATCATTTATAAGAACAATGTGTCAATGTACTATATACATTTCTTGTTGATGTTTTTTTTTTCCAGAAAAATTGAATGAATAATTAATTTACTCACTCATTTTTTGTTTTTTGTTTTTTTAGATTTTCTATCTAAATCAAATAACTGAATTACAGGATTATAATCTCACATAATTATATGTATGTGATCAATAATATGCAATAGTGCATATTTTAACTAAATCGTGTGAATATCCTTTAACTCTAGCAGTGAAAGCCAGTGAGATTTACAATGTGAATTCAAATTCAGCAGCCATTGATCACTGGCTGTATTCAGAACGCGCTTCTTCACTTGGTGGGTAAGGGCTCTGCTGGCCTGCCGGGAGGGAAACATGAGACTGGCCTGTCAGAGCTGTCGACGAAGCGTAGGCTAGTTTAGGAGTTTAACTGGATATCTGCCCCAAGAGCTTTTAACCGATGCTGGTGTGGGTGGAAGCTGAGGTAACTGTATAGAGGTGTGCATCAATGCATTGCGGTAAACGGCGATCCGACGATTGTGCACATGTGTACGTATATCGCCGTTTTATAAATAGAGGCGTGCAACAGAGCGGCTGGGCTGCTTGACTCAGCACAGTCCTCTGAGAGGTCTGCCGCTCTTGGCGCTGATAAAGATTCTCAGTGAGCGCTGATTTATAACCGTGGCACCGCTGCCGAGCCGTATCGCAGTCGCAGCGCTGAGGCACACACTTAAACATCAGTCAATAGGGGACAGCCATCCATAAAGCTTGCATCACCAAATTGCTGGGCCGGTGAACGGCACAATTTTTCCACATAAAATGGCCCCGCCTCTCTAATTAGATTGGATGTGGTGGACAAGCGAGAAACATTAATAACCCAGTTCTCCTCTGGTCCCTGAAGTTATGAGCTGCTGCGACCAGTTTTTGGCTTGCTGACGTGAGATAAGGTCCCGGCAATTGCGGCTGGACTCAAAAAATGGGGGTGATGGGAACCAATTGTGACAACTGCAAGAATTTTCTCATGATTGTAAATTGTTTTTTGGTTTTTTTTTCATACAGGAAATGGGAAAACGCAATGCATTTTTGCTGAAAGTGTTTCTGTTATCATGAGGAAACAGGGCAGTGACTGTGAATGTGGAACTCCATGCTTCGCATCTGATGGTCGGATGTTGGTAAAAACCACTGGCTGCATTTAAAGATCGACGGAGTCATCAATTGCTTTGCAAATAGCTGTCAACACCGTCTTGAATTTCTGGTTCATTTTGAAACTGGAAGGTGGACTGTGGGTGCAGCCTGAGCCCCAATTCCTGACCTCTGTCCTTGGTTACTCAACTGTGGCCGCGCTCTCAACTTCCCGTCAATTTTAAAAAAAAATTGAAATTAGACAAAATATAACACATTTTACAGTAGGGTCTATTTTGCTCTCTTAGACTAACACATTTTTAAGTCAGTTTCTTACAGGCATGAATTTTCTGCTCCTTTCTTTGTGAAATGCAATACAACCCATGCTCATCTGTTACTACATAATGTGACATCAGAGACAAACATTTGAAAAATTACGTCACTCACTTCAATTTCTTTATTCTGAATGAGAGTCAAACATTCATCTTGATTTGTTAAATTCACACAAATTAAAATGCAGTTGCCTCTATGTAGACAGTTGTGCTCTGATTGTGTTTTAACCTTCACTTTAATACAATATTTTCACCAAATGACATTACAGCAAGGGTATACATTGTAAATGGCTGTTTCCTCATTAAGGCAAGCTGTTACTATAGCAACCGCGATCATACAATGAGGCGAGCAGTCCTTCAAGTAAAACCTATTGTTGTTTGTTTGCTTGTTCAGGTTCCAGATATCAAATGTTTATGAATGTGTCATGACACTACGACAAATGATAATAGGAAACTACACCTGTTTCATAGAAAAACGGCAACAAAACATTTTCTAAATAAAACCTGTCTTTGATCGCAGTTCTCTCCATTTCCTGAAGTCTTTGTTGTCTCAGCAGTGGCGTCTCAGGGTAGCAGCAATAGACGGTGGCCTCGATGCCTTTGCTAATTCTGTTTCTCACTTATAAAGCAACCAACTGATATGACGACAGACATTGGAGTGTCAGTGGAAAGGACTGCAGAGCTGGAAGGGTTGTGAGAGATCACTTGAGCAGAAATCATGGAGGCATTAATGATTCCACAAGCTAAGGTTCAGCACAATGTGTGTACTTAATGACGCATGGTGGCATTTTGAAAAATAAAAATAACACATAATGAAAAGAAAGGAGCACATTGTGTCCTTTGAAATGGGTTGTGGGTCCATGTCTTGTTTCAGTGCTCCAGGTTTACTACAAAGTGTTTCGGTTTTTTAGTTCATTTTTGACCCGTCATTCCAATCATTCACGAGGTAGATGACAAATTTCTCTTTTAGGTAATCCTTCTTCTAAATCTCTTTTTGTTGATGCAGGTGCTGAAGGGATGCAAGACACTGGCGATGTCGGTCTGCTCCTTGGGTCGGCTACCAAGTGGCTGCATCACCAACCATGTTTACAGCTGGGTGGACCCTCTGGGTCGGAGCGTCTCCCCTCCGCCGGACGAGCAGGACGCCAACCAGAGGAAGGAGGGTGGTGCAGATGTGAGGATGGTAAGAATCTGTTTTCAATTTTCTAAAATTATTATTATTATTATTGTTATCATTATTATTAGTCTATGATCTGCTAGTGAGTAAAATTTCAAACAAACAAGACGTGCTATTTGATTCCCCATTCTTCTTCCCTTGAAAAATTGTCAGCAGCTAAATATAGTTGGCTTGATTCAGAACAAAGTGGGATCTGACACCCAAAACTGGACCCTCCTATTTGATGGGTATCAGGCTGGTATAGGAGGTTGCGCCGCTCATAATGCATTTACAGAAGATTTGATGTGTGATGGTGACCAAAACCCTGAAGTGTTTCTGGCTGTGTGTGTGAGGAATGAATGACAATTAAAAGAACAGGATGTATTGTGTGACATCAAACGGAGAAGACGGCTTTATTCGTGTTGTGTTGTGGGCCATAGCAAGCAGTTCTTGGTCGAAGTGGGTCGTCACCACACACGAAAGGAGGCTGCTTCTGCTTCTTATTTAGATAGGCTGCAATGACCTGGAGGGAACCTAATTAAAACAGGACAAGTGTGCCTCCTGGACAGAAGCCCGGGAAGCTTTTACATTCGCAGAGGTCAAATTGCCTTATTTGCCTGGTGTACCCATGATTTGCGGGCTTCTTATACATGGACCATATATATCTTACTCTTATTGAGAATTACAGAGTCGTATGCTGCATTTGAATTATAGCAAATGTGAACAGATCATTAAAAACGGCCAGACGGTGATGAAGGTCGGCTGGGCTGGTTCATATGTTCCAATGTGTATTTTTCTTTTTGCCTTGAAGAGCTTTTAATGCAATAGTTTAATGAATTGAGTAATTATCATCAAGGAATTAAAAATACAATCATTTAACGCAATTCCTTGACAGAAAATAAAAAATTAGTGACGTAATAATGAAATATGTCATAGTCCAATACCTTATGTAGTAAAGTGTACCCATGTTGCTCTTAATAGTTTGTAAGATTTATCCTGCAATCTCCAAATAAAGACATATCTTTAATTGTGGGCTCTAAAATGCAGTAATATTGACATCAGTATTATTCAATAACGTCATTGTTGCTGTCATTCAAACTCAAAGCAGTTTGAATGTTTTAGCTTTTTCCACCAATCCTATTAATAGCATGATTGAAAATTAACGTACAAAGCAAACCCCCCATTGAATGTCATCTCTTCAGGTGAACTTGAATATGGACGATGGTCGCTCACTAGGCCTCATGATCAGAGGTGGGGCAGATTATGGCCTAGGGATCTACATCACCGGAGTGGACCCTGGATCTGCAGCAGATGCTGGTGACCTTAAGGTAGGCAACTGGATGGTCCTCAAAGCACTGTGATTTACGGTTGTGAAATGTTGCACATTTTTAAGTTTCGGGGAATTTTCTGCTGTCATGTGTTGCAAGATTGTAACTACAGTGATTAAAAAATAACTTATAATAAAGTTGTTCATAATATAAAATAATGTTTTTATTTATTTTTTTATTTTTTTATAATTTTATACAATAGGTTATAAAATAAGGGTACTTACAACATTTACAAATAATATAAGCAATAATAAGTATTATGAGAGCAATATCAAAATTGCATGGCTGTAGTATGCTTTTGTACTTAACACGTGTAATGATGGAGATGATTATTTGCTTTGTTATTATCCCTACAGTACGCGATCAAGTGTCTAAATATGTCAAGGGTCTAAATGATTGTAGTGTGTACATCCAAACCAGTTGCAGCTAGAAATATCCTACGTCTTTTCTCTAAACTCCTCTAACCTGAACGACTTTAGTTGTGAGATGTTGCGCTCTGCTCACAGTAGCTCGGTTTAGTTCTAGAAAGAAAGTAAATGCTCTTTGCTGCATGTTCCTCTCTGGTCTCTTACTTCCCATTGTACTGTCACTCTACATCTGCTTGAACAAACATTGCAAAGTATGTCTTAAATATAAGCCCATACACTAAGTCAGTAAATGTCTGTGTGCTCCGGTTCATCAGTGCATTGGTGTTTATATACTACTACCAATTCCAAGATCCCTCCATCATTAGTTTAAAATGTACTGCCAAATTGCGAGCGGTGCATTGAATCTCTGCTCTAATATTGCAAGTCTGTCTGGCCATCTGACCCCTTCATTAACCAGTTCATTTATCATCTCTGGTTCACAGAAAAATCACTCAAGAGCTCTTCCCTGAAACGGACAAGAATAAATAACAAAGGGTGTCAGAGCTAGGAACTACAACTTTAATATTGCATATCTTCGAAGATCACTGTGCATATTGAGTCTTTTAAAGGCACGAAAGTCATTTAGCGTCTACCAGTATATTGAATGAGGTTGTTTTTCCTTTTCTTGAACAACAATGTTTTTATTTTGTAATAATAAATAATAACAGGCCATCCTGTCACTGCTCTTGACTTCCAGATACCTGCATGTCAGTTGCTGCCAAATTCTGTGCAGCAACAGAGATGAGAAACTTTCTCTTTTTTTAAAAAAAAATTCCACGCATAGTCCACACAGCTGGTTAAAATCTGTGTTCATTAGGGTTGTCATGATTTGCGGGAGCCGAGTCAGCGCACGGCTAACAATTCTTAGTCATGCATTGTATAAGTTGTTGACGTGGAAATCTCTGCGCCATGTTGTGACCAGCTGCTGCAACATCTGCAGACAGACTGTGACGTACCCGAGTCCTTCTGACACCTGCTCCCTGTTACCGAGCCCACATTGCTACCTGCCCCGTGTCTTTGTTGGACAGCTGGCTCTCCCGAAAAGGCTGGCCGACAAAAACACGCTCTATTTTCCTTGCTGAACCTCTGCCGCATGCTTTTAGGTCAGTCTTCTGCTTCAACAAGCAGGCCACTCTAACTGGGCTATTTTTTATCCCGCCTAAGGCGAGAGGAACAGACACCAGCCGCTACCTACCTGTAAACAATGCGGTTGAAAAACGGATCCAGCCTCCGCAATCGCGTCAGAATGTGTCCTTGACGAGGATAAAAATAAAAGCTCGGAATTTGAATTTCTTTTAATGTCGTTGTTTTTAAGTCGTGCAGACCGGTTGGGATACCTCTGAGAAGCAGAGCAAAGAAGCTGAGCTTGAAAGGCACGTTAAACTTGCAAAGATGTAAACTGACATTTCCCTTGTTTTTTCTGAGACGGAAACGTACCTTTGTTTATCGCTGAGGATTGTAATTTAATGTTGGAAAGGGAGAAAGGAAAACAGAAATGGGGGAAGGGCGCCAACTAATGGAAGCCCATCCGTTTGAGTTACCCAGCTGACGGAGCCGGGGCAGCAGGTGCAGAGAGAGGCCGCGTGTCATTTCCTGGAAAAAAGCATTTCCTTCTCGTGTGTTGTGCACTTTTCCTCCCACCATAACACTTAGCACTGATGTGGCTGCTAAGGCTCTGATGTGAAAAAGCTATATATCAGTTTTCCATACGTAGGTTTTATAAATGTAAAAGCATTTTAGTTACTTCGGAGCATTACTCAAAATTTGAAAAACATGTTTTTCTTCCATTAATATGCACACTGTATGGGTATATGTTTGTTTACTTAATTACTTAATCACTTAATTACTGAGAAGCATTTTACCCCATAGTTCAGCTCATAGGACTTGGTCGTACAACCCCTTGATAATCAGCACTTACTGATGAGTGGGGTAGGGGTAAAAGCGGCACTCGGGTCTTCAGGTGGGCACCCTGCATCACTGATGTTCCGTTGATCGGACTGATGTTCCGTTGTTCGTCACCTAACGCTACCTTTTTCATACACCGTTTTTCTTCCACTTTTACACAATTCAAGCTAGATACACAAAAATGGATTGTAGCCACAAATACCGGCATTTTTGTGACAACATTGCGCCAGTAAACTATACCAGGCAGTGTTAACGTCTGTCAAACTACGTCTGGAGGACAGAGCAAGTCTTTGTGGAAAGGGTGCCGTTTTTATTGAGGCATATCTGCATAAAACATGGTGTAATGTTGCACAAAATTAATGCAGAAGATTAATTAAAATGTATTCAAACGAGTCCGGCGCAGTCTTGCCGCTACCTGCACCACGTTGTGTTTTCTGCCACTTTTTGCCTTTACGTGTGGTCTGTGAATAGGACACTTTTTTTTTTATCCTATTAGCACAGGATTTCTGCTGCAAAAGCCGGGCAATCACTTTGTGGATCCTTGTGGTGCTTAGCAGATTTTCTGGCTGAAGTCATGTTTCTCATTGACTTATACTCACTTATATGGTTCCTGCTCCTTATCTCGGCTAAGACAGAAAACCTGCTGGTTGGACCATTGCGGCTGAGCCTTCTGTATGACGCATTTACTCTCTCTGGACGACTCTGTTATCCATTGCAGAGACATTGCAGAGTCAAGAACCTCGGTGTGCTTTTCACAAGACACTTTCATTGGAGCTTAATATTAAAGAGGTCACCGGGGTCGCCTTTTTTCATTTAAATATTGCTAAAATTAGATCTGCCTTAACTGAATAGGATTCAGATCTGCTCAATAGATCTATTACAATAGATCTGATACACTGCTCTGGTTTTGAATGTCAATTCAGTACAACAAGGAGTGAAAGTTAAAACTACATGGTGTTTGTTAGTGCTGGCGTTAAAAAACCTCAGAAATACTTGAAAACACAGTTTCAACTTAGAGCCAGTCTTCCATAAATATTACAAAATAAAAATAAAATATGTAAATCTTGTGTTTTTCCTCTCATCCTCAGAGGGCTTAGGGCTGGTTTTCGTGAAGCTGTGCCTGACATGATCACAGTGGTGCAGGAAGAGGAGAGAGGGAGGGGGAAAAAAAGTCAATAACTAATTCTGGCCTCTAATTTATCTTATTCGGATGGGATTTTTTTTTTTTTCTGTTGCCTTCTGCAGCGCCCTGCCGTCTTCCTGCTCTCTCTCATCTCTGTTTGTTCTGTTTGTCTTCATAAGCAGGTCAATTTCAAGCAAAGATTGTTCTGATGTTATGACTATTATGCCGATACGGAACAACTGTTTTTCCCAAATAAGATTTTCTGACCACGTATGATTTTCATTTAAGACTGTAATTATTTAACTCAGACTTTTGTCTTAATCTCTGTCAGAAGGAAACTATAATGTAGCCATTCAAGAATGCAAGCACTGTAAGATCCTCTTATTCAAACCTCAAGTGAGACCAACAACGTGGGCGTCTCTCTCTAAACCCACAAGTACAAGTGGCTGCAAATAATTGCTTTCTACATCAAAACAAACAAAAAAACCTCTTATTCTATTAAGGTGAGTGTGACTTGAGGAAGTCGTAACCATGAATCCCAGCTGATTGTTAACCAACCTCTCCATCATACTTACCACTGATCCTCTTCACCCTGTTGTGGCTCACATAGGCAAAGTCTTTTTTTGGCTCCACTGTAAAAAAAAAAATAAAAAAAATAAAAAAAATTGAAACATCAGCAACCAAAGTAATAGGAACTTGATGGGGTTTTAAATCAAATTTGTTCACTGTCAATTTACTAGTAATAGAGAAAAAGCATCATTATCCCATTTGAATATCTATTTAAATGCAGGAGCGCACCTGTAGTCTGGCTGTCTTAATCAAGAATGTAAGCTGCAATAGTGCTGATGACCTTGCAAGTTGACCTTTCATTTTGCACCTTGACACTCTTCTTGTGGGTCTTTAATCTATGTCCTGAAGTTGTGACTGTGAAGAACTTTCCATTCAGGAATTTGCATGGGAAGGCACAGAAATGTATTGACCATGTCTGTGTTTATGTTCAGTCATTGTCCTTGATGTGGTTTTGCCTAAAAACTCTTTACTGATTATTGAAAACGTTCATATCGTAAGATAACATTAAATGAGTTAAAAACAAAAACATTTATTTAGATAATCTCTGGTCAATAAATTGAAAATAAGCACTGAAGTTTTTGATTTCTTGCAGGTAATAGTATTTACCTTTTAGTTTTCAATCCCTCAACGGCCCCCTCATATGTGGACAATTAGCCACTTTTAAGATCATAACAAATATGACTGTTGCAGTCAACAAGGTCAACCCTTAGTGTTCCCTATTTTATGCATGTTTCAGATTGGTGACCAGATCCTGGAAGTGAACGGCCAGAGCTTTATCGTCATCTCCCACGACGAGGCCGTTCACATCCTCAAGACGGGACGCAACCTGCTGATGAACGTGAGGGACGTGGGCCGCCTGCCCCACGCACGCAAAGTTGTGGATGAAGCCAAATGGATCTGTGGTCAGGCCATTGCCGAGACTAATGCTACAACCAACCCCAGCTCTGTCGCCAACCACAATGTCAATGTAGTCATCAGCACCAGTGTCAGCGCTAGCACCTGCACTTCAAGGTGAGTGATTGTCGAAGAACTATCACAAAAAAATCTAATTAATAGGGACATGAACACATCTCTAAATGTTGGGGGAAAAACATAGACCATAAATAGTGACCCATCAATCATCTGATTGTTCTCAGAGTGAACAGCTGCTTCCTAAGTCAAGTCAATGCAGAGCCTCCACAAGCGCACTATACACTAACCCGCACTAGGCTTTTATAGTCCCTTTTCCCTGACTGTTGCACAAAGACCTAATGGTGAGCAGTTTGCTGTACCAATCAGTCCTGGTGCTGAGGTTGCATGGTGGAGCTGGAGAAAACTGGGGGAAGGCATCCATCCATCTTCCATCCATCCATCTATCCATTTTCTAGCACCCCTTGTCCTGCACATAAGGTCACGGCAGTGTTGGACTCTATCCTGTGTAGCCTTGGGGGGGGGAAAGGTAGGGTAGACTCATCTGCAGCAGAATTACAATGGCAAAAATGGCTGTATGTGGGAAATGCTGACCTCTGTAAATAGGTTCCTGGGAAGGTTGTACTGTAAACGGCAAAGCAACCCAAAAGTTCCTGCAGTGTGGAGTTTCTGAAAAGATATCAAATATATCAAAAGTAAAGGTGTGTATTTTCCATTAGGAGATACATTACTGTGAGTAACAATATGTGAAAAGGTGGAAATAGCAACAACAAAAAATTATTTAGAAATTGACATCCAGAATAAGACTTTCTGCAACACACAGGAAAAAGCAGGTGAACTCTTGATGGCATTAAGCATGTCAGAGCTGGTTGGAGGTTGTCTTACTGTTGTTTTGTGATGATCCAGGTAAAAAAAAAAAAAAAACCCTAACATATAATCAGGTCTTAATTGATTTATGATTAATTAGTTTGTGATTGTGTTTGTTTCAACATTCATCTTGGACATTCAGCTGAATCTCTATCTCTGACTGTGTTGTCCATTGCAGACCATCATCAGCCAGGGCTACGCCTGTCTTAGAAAAGGTAAGAATATTCCACTTCTCTGTGTTGTCTGCCTCCTTTTAAACTGTCTTTTTGTTATATGTATCATGGGGATTTAACACATTTTGCCAGTGAATTTTTTTTTTATCCTCTTCGTCCTAGAATGAGTTATAGATTTGGTCTGTCTTTGCAGAACAAAAGCAAAAGATGAACAAAACCCAAGTGATTGACTGCTTTGCTGTTTTCAAGTTCAACAAAAGTTTTTTTCATCTGACAGACTGAGCACATCAGCAACTAGATATAACATGAGTTCTATCAGTTTGAAACAATTGTATTTGCATATCTATTATGTGTATTAATACTTCACAAATGGTGGATGAGGACCTGCCCTAACTTTAATCTGATCTGTAGTTTAGGAATACAAATCTTTGACAAACAAGGATTTTGTTGTGGACAGAAAATAAAGTGCACTGTCAGAAATTATTCATCTGGACAAAGCTGCCAGCACAATTGGCTCAAAAGAGTCAGTGAAAATAAAACATCTATTCTTTGATGTTGTTTTTAAATGCCTGAAGCTGTCAAATTATTTTTTGTGATTCTTTAGATTAGATTTTAGCCGGCACTGGGAAAGAATTAATGGCTTAAGATCTGAAAGTTCACCAAGAAACTGAAGGTCTCAAAGATGGAAGGTGCAAAACAAAACAGCCGTAAGGTGGTGGCTCAGGAGGGAATGTATTACACAGTGTATCTGAGAAGGGAAAAAAACAATCTACTTTGGTCAGTGGCTCATTTCCAAGAAGTAACATAACATGTAGCAAGTATGAACATAAGAAACATTTTTTTCTAAAATTGAAAGCCCCCCCTCCCCCTAAAAAAAAAGGAAATAAATAAACTCTTCTCACTTTCTAGGGATCTCCACATTGTAGAAAACATTGTAAAATGTATTTGAGGGTGCACTTGAGGTTTTGGAAGCGCTGCCGCTGACCTGTGCAGTAATATGGATTGGCTTGGCATCCGTTTTGGCTGAAATTGTGCACAGAGCTTAGTTTACGTGCACTTATCCTGAAATTTAAAACTTGTCCTGTCCAAATTCTGTAAGTTGCAGCCACGTATCGATTTCACGCCACCTTCAATGTTTTTGGCTCGCCATGCACAAAAACGTGTCGCCTGTGGGCACGCCGCTGACCTTTCAGGCTCCCCGGCAGTCGGCACGATGCTCCACTTCCGAAGGGAAGGTCACAACGTGATGTGATAAACTCTTTCTGTCAGGCATATTTTAAAATGTCAATATGTTTTCCAGGATTAACACAGAAAATCCCCATTTGTGTGCAAACACTCGGTGTTGCCTTGTTTGCAACTGTTTTAGACAAAAACAAGACCAAAAAAAAATGCAGCAAGACGTCTTTTAAAAATAAATACGACTCCCTGAAGCTGAGTGGATTCTTGTGAGATGAATACATTTTTTTCTAACGAACAACTGTTGAAAGGAGAAAGATGTGAGACGCAGACATATTTGGTTTCTTCTTAATGCGTTATTCATTTTCCCAATGCAGTCACACACACACACACACACACACAAACGCAAAACAAGTATATTGGTTATCTGCCATCTGTTTTTGTGTAATATGAGTACGATAAGACATTTCCATGGTTACCTGTCTTAGAACTTCTTTCACTCTATGAATCTGTTTTGTCCATTTCAAGATAGGATGTTGACCTTCTCTTGTTATTAAAAAAAAAATAGAAAATAAAAAAAATAAAAACCCTGACATGCTCTGATGTCCAAATACAGGTTTGAATATTTATTTTTGTGGCTGAAGCCTGGATACAAATATGGGTCACCTGTAAGGAAAAATAACAAAAATCTGATCCAATGAAAGTCTACCGTGGGCTTTAAACTTTAAACCAGACAGATTAAAATCTTTAAAATGAATGTCAGGCAGATAAGATAAGGTAAAATATTCCTTTATTAGTCCCACAGTGGGGAAATTTCCATCATTACGGCAGCAAAGGTGGATAGCAACACACAATAAAAGCACTGTAAACAAGTATGTGTGAATCATTATACAGCAAGAAAACAGAAAAAAAAATATATAAGCAATTTAAAATTGAAATATAAAGAGTGTTCATCAGGCAGCTCAGGCCCATATTCATACTCAAACAAACTGCTTCAGTGTTTATTTGGGGCCTACAGAGACAGAAACCTCTTCCTTGGTGCAGTGATTTCGGTCTTCACCTGATTCGGGAGTTCACACCCAAAGGTTCTGCTTTAAAAATGAAAAATGACTGTCGAACTTATCAAGACAAGATGTTTTAATTCCTACTGAAGGCAACGTTGCTTATCTTGTGTTACGTAATTGAAACAGTCACAGAAAAGCAGCTAAAAAAAAAAAAAAAACAACCCAATAATAATAGGCCCTTTATAGAGTTTCATTATACCCTGTGGCACAATGACAGTGCTTTCTGAATATAAGGCTTTCATGCTCAGTCAGTAATGGAAATTGAGCCACATAATTACATCCAATTTAGTGCCAGAGGAGCTTTATTGACTGAGTGAGTTCTCTTTCAGAGAAGTGCTACTTGGTTTTTTGTGTGTGTGTGTCTGGGCCTGAACAGCCAATAGGTTCTAAGATGGACATTTACTACTTGGGATAATCCTGAGTCTGCATTTACAGAAACACATTGCAAGCAAAGAAAATAAGATATATAATTTACATTGGCCTGACTCCAGCTTTTGAAGACACAGGTGCAAAAAAGATTAATATACAATAGAATACATAGAGGAGGAATTTAAGGCTGAAATGAAACTTCAATCACAAGTGCAAAATGTTTGTTTTTTGTTCCTTTTTTTTATATCTGTATTCTTAATACGTATCACAACTGATTTCTGTTATTAATATTGTTGCATGCTTGTTTTTGCCATATCCCATTTATGATTCAATTAAAACAGAGAAATGATGTTGGCTGTGGCTTCACTCTCCAGGTTGGGAGTGCGATGACTGTTGTGTGCGCACGTTACTTTTCATTTGTGATCTTAGCAGGCTGTTGTGTCATTCAAGACAGAAGAGGTTTTTGTTGTTTTTTTTTAACACAGACAAATATCTTCCCAGGCTCTTCAGATCAATATGTGCTTAGTTGAAAAGTAAGAGGTGTGTCTGCTTCATGGTATATATCACTCTGACACCTCTGTGATGTTTGTCAGGGAGAAGGAATGGCTTGTCTTCCTCAGGCAGGAGTGATTTAGTTTGGAGTGGCTTGCAGTTAGTAGTCTGTATGTGCATCTGTGGATTTTCTTTCATTCAACAGTGGTGGAAAAGGCAGTGTTTCATACATATATGTATTTCTTCCATAAAGCATCAAAAAATCTTAGATAAAACATTTAAAATGATGTTTGGTTCAGTGCAGACAAAGTCAGTGGTTAAACCTGGCGCAGGACATTGATGATTCAAAGTTTGTTTTCAAGGATTCCCATTTGTTTTAGCAGTCCGCAACCTGAACCGTATCAAGCGGCAAGGAGGCGGCTGTATCTCCCTGTTACTGGCTTTGTCCTGCTGGGAGACCCCATTCTGTCAGTCAGCAATGAGATTTTTTTTTTTCCCAAGTCCAGCTGCTTAAGGCAAAACCGATGGAGTCTTGCAGACACATGATCCAAACAATTCAAAAGTTACACAAATACAGCATAATGTTTAAGTTATTTATTTTTATTTTTTTCTCCTGTCAAAACGGCTTCGCAGAGGAAGAATTGTCTCTAGTCTGTTTATAGATGTCTGCCAAGTTATTTGAGCTTTCAGGGCTCAGCACCTTCCAAAATACCCCCCTTATTTTCTGAAGGCTTTGCTAGCGCAAAGGTTTGAGAAATTGTCCTTAATATGTTTGTCTAAGCGACATTGGAAAGATCATGAATAAAACACAGTAAGACCAATGACGTTACCACTTGCACATTAACATCTCAAGGGTTGAATTGAACTGTCACCAGCAAGTCAAGAAGAGACAATAATACAGAGAGATACTTCTGCCAGTTGGTGGTTTAATGGAAATGGTGCAGGGGTCACTTTGGGATCTATTTGGGAAAGGCTGCAGTGGAGGGAGACATGAAAGGTCTTCACCCTCCTGACAACTCTCAGTCTGCACACTGGAGCTGCACCGTTGTAGATAGATCTCGTTACCCTGTCGGTCTGTCTGTCTTTCTGTGACCTGTATTTTCTCTCAAGTTTTCCCAATCCATTAACCAATTTTGTCC
This sequence comes from Nelusetta ayraudi, assembly GCF_046127955.1. Lineage (NCBI taxonomy): Eukaryota > Metazoa > Chordata > Actinopteri > Tetraodontiformes > Monacanthidae > Nelusetta > Nelusetta ayraudi. The sequence goes on from NW_027466142.1 coordinate 3,980,788, forward strand.
ATTGCAGATGGCGGTCAACAGAGGTGTGGGTCCCCCGGGTGCTCAGGTCTCTCTGGAGCAGCAGGCCTACATGCTACTGAACGAACCAGAGAGACAGACCATGGCTTACTACTGGCAGGAGTACCATGAAGGACACATTGGGGTGCAGCCACTTACCATGGCCATGTTTGAACTCTTCAACACACACGCAAAGGTACGGCAGCAGCAGAGTGCCAAAAAAGGAGTCGGAGACACCACATTCAGTTTTTTAGAATGATTGCAAATAAAAATTGTGTATCGGATTGAACCCAGTGCACTCTAGATAGTATGATGATGGCATTGTTCTTAGTGCCAAGAAAGTGTCACTATTGGTATACGTGTAGCACAATCAATTGTTGTGGAGCTCTTCATTCTTATTCTGTGGGCATTCTTTCACACTGAAAACCTTTAACATACTTTGACATCATAATGGACTGAGCAAGAGGACCCATGCACAAGGGGGAAAGATTGAGGCAGAGGGTTAGCATCCAGTCTCTTCAATCCAAAAACAGGTCGAAAAACACACGAGATCCATTAAAAATCAGGCAAACGGGTGGCGGGTTGGGCAAATGGTCAAACGGACACAATCGGACTATACACTGAAATGCTTCCTCACGAGGATACGAAGACAATCTGGCAGACTTCAGGCGCCAGACTGGGGACAGTTTTCAGCCTTAATTCGGAATCTACAAAAGAAAACGCCCTCAAACCCAACCTTTCATGGCTAAAACAAATTATACATTAAGCAATGGACAATTTGTGCTGCTCGCCCTGGAATCACCAGGATTTTCACTTCAGGGGCTGTTCAAGAAGAACTCAGAAGGGACAAAAGTTGTGTTTTCTGCTCCTTCCCTTTCCTTAAGCTTGAAGATTTTTAAGGTCCTACCTTTCACAACACTGCTGACTAGATACTTCAGGCCTACAATAATAAAACCTAAATGCACGTGTTCAGCAAGTTTCACCTCTTGCACAAAATGTATTTGGTTTAGCTGTAAGCTTGCAGGGAGTTTGAGGCCAATGTTTTAGGGATTTTTGTCTTTGTGCCTCAGACGTTTTCATTTCAGCTTAGTTTCAGTTCAGTTCTCTTCAGTTGGCCGTCTTCTCTATTCGCAGAGGTTGTACAGGTCGCGGCTGGTCACCACCATTGACCAGTTGGCCCTGACCACCAGTTGGATGTCACTGTAATTGCGCTTCAGGGATCAAAGCCACCTCCCCTTGCCGCACGTTATAAGAAAATGATTTGGGAGTATCAAAAAGATAGGCAGAGTCTTTCAGATATTCCAATATCAGCCTGGCCAGTGTTGCTGATGCAGGCGGAGAAAAGTCCTCCACTCTCTGTCAACTCCCACCCACACTGTGGGCCGTCTCCAAACACCAGCGTCACGCAGACTTCCAGCCAATTCCTGTGTACACGCTCCAAAACACCCTTTTGATCTGTAACAGCTTGAACTGCAGCCTCTCCTCTTGATGAAGTCACAGTGGTACAGTGGTGAGGCTGTGATGGCTTTGCGTGTGTGAGCCATCAATTGCCCCGGCACACTCTGGCAGGCCAAATCAATATAAGCAGCTATTTGTTTTATTTTTTTATGTGTCAGTTCTGGAACCAGCAATGTACAGGCTGCATCACAACTGCACACTGTTGTTTCGCTCACACTGAATAGACCCCTGATGCTGGATGCTGTAGTACTTAGTCGCCAGCTTTCACAATTTAACTGTGATTCCGTTTTTTTCAAGGGAGCACACACTCTGTAGTTTGCTTCCTGCCTCTCCACTGCCAGGCGTATCTTGTTGCAGAGGTCGAGAAAAGTTGAACTTTGGCATGCACGACTGAGCAGCAGTGAAATTATGTGGAAAGCAGAAATATCCAGATGTGTCAAAAGTATTCACATTCTGTACTTAAAGTACGGATACTTGTGTGAAAAAAATACTCTGGTAAAAGTACTGATTCAACTCAACTCAAGTAAAAGAAAGAAAGTATATTATATAAGTAAAGGTATTTTTTATTTCCATTCATGAAACAGTAAATTTGTTGATAATTTTGCAAAAAAACAAAAGTTGTTGAATTATCTGGACTGAATCTAAGGTCTTGCAAGAGCAACTGGCTCATTTTTAAATGATTAAGCAACAGCAGCTATAATACTAGGTGAATAACTTGTATCAGATTTTGTATCTTTTAAACAGCTTTAAAACACAAATGTAACAAGCATGGTTTCCCCAATGAGTAGAAAGTATAGATATTTGTGTACAAATGTAGGGAGTAAAGGTAAAAAGTTGTTAAAGTACAGATACCTGAAAAATCTAGTCTAGTACATTAACAAAGTATTTCTTCTTTGTTACTTCCCACCTCTGGCAATATCAAACATACCTCAATGTTAATATTTTTGCAAAATTGTGCCAACCAACATTTTTTTTTTTTTTTTTTGGTTCTTCTATCCCAGTTGTCCATGTTGTCTGAAGTGAGGAGTCTGGTGGCTCCCCAGGACCTGGAGATATTCGACAGGCTTGTGTTGCACCGGGAGAGGGAAGCCCACCAGTCGTGGCATGGAGGCCTGGGAGTGCTGCACCCGCACGGCCTCCACACTCACGGAGTCCCTGAGAGTCAAGACGGAGGAGCGGGCGCTCCTGCTGCGGTGGGTTGCCAGATCTGACTTTGAACATTCATTCCTGCTCTTTCTAAACCAGGCATGGCCAAACTACAGCTCGTAAAAGATTTTTAATCTGGCCTGCCAAACTTCAGGAGATTATATTAATAGTAAGTAGGACATAAAGTAGCTGTATTTCATCAATTTTGTCAACGTTTTAAGAGTCATTTCATTAAAGAGCTAAATGCCTTCAAAGACATATTTTGCTGTAACGCTTTGGTTCATTTGAAATTGACATTAAAGCACATGTTTTCTCCATATCCCATGATGTATTTTTACCTCCTATTTTGGTGGGTCACCAAAACACTTCATCCATCTGCTCCTGCTCCGGCACCTCTGTTAAATTTCAGAACCCATTGTGGCCCACCAGTCAAAAAGTTTGCCCAACCCCTGCTCTAAATCCATTTCTATGCTTATGACATACATAAGCCTCTACATGGAATCATAAACACTGAAGGGACAACTTTACTGCTTGCATTTTACACATTGTCAAGGTTAGGTGGTATAAATGACAACAAAGCTGCCCGTTCCTGTTATGTGGCTGCGCCCTGAATAAAGGGAATTAAAAAGAAGACAAAAAAATGTGCAATTAAAAAGTACATTATTTTCCAGTACAGAAGTCTGTCCTACATCTGTGTAGGTTTGTGTTGTCCATAAAACCCTGGTTGGTCGGCTGGTTTTAAACTCAGGATGACCCATCAGGGACTGAGGCCCTGCGATCAAACCTCCTGGTTCTGACTCTCGGCTTCCTGCCTTCAGTTTTTGACCCAAAGCAGAAAATTTAGTTGAAAGTAGTTGTTTGCTTGTTATTAGGGAGGTTATTGTAACATTGTGGTGGGCATCAATTTGTACCGGCCTCATTCTGACATTCTGACATGCTGACACAGGATTTACCAGACTGCATCCTGTGCCAAACTTCACAGCCCTGCAGTGTTGAGCTGCATTCTTGCCAAAGCAAGGCAGGACTAAAGAAAGACCCCTCTTTGCCCCATTTTCTTAATTTTCTTTCCTTTTTTTAAACACCACTTTCTTGTACTTCTTATACTGAAACTCGACTTGGACAGAATGAGGTCAACAGAGTAATTACAACATTTAGATTGATGAATATTTTAATGACTGCATTTTGGAGGGTTTTCATTCCAAAAATGTACCATAATTTGGTATGTCCATATATATATTTGTTCGGTTTTAGTTCAGTTCCAAAGGGGTGGGAAAAAAGCAATTGTGGGTAGTATTTTATATGTCCTTCCACACATAACCTACATACAGTATGGGAGAAATTAGCTTGTCTGTTGATGATGTCTCATTTCCCACTTTCTATTGAAATCTCACTTAAAATCATCCTGGCAGTGGAGTCTAACTCAACGTGATAGCAGTTGCTTGCTGCAAATATGGTAGACAGTTTCTTCCAAATGTAATAGCTCTTGCGTTTGAAGAAAACGCAACGTCATTGTCTATTACTAAAACAATGCCTGATAGGGCCACGCACTTGCTGATGGATGATGCGTTCTCTTGAAGTAGTCGACCAGAGACTTTTTCTACTGCCTGATGTAGGTCTGATACTTCAGTTCGGAGAGGTTTGAGTGCATCATGAGGGTGGAAGACTTCCATGTCACTGACACTTGGTGCAGAGTTCTTCTTCCCTTCCTTTCTTTGAGTGCACCGCATTTAAATCTGCCGTGACAGGGCAATTGTTTTCTTCCGGCTTTTGCGATGAGTCAATGGACTGACTAATCTGACTAATGACTAAATTGTTTTGACCACAATACTCTTCTCCATGACCTCTGCAAGACTGTCTCAAACTAGAAGTTAGTTGGGAGTATTTTCTATGTAACTATCTGTCAAATCCGGGGCTATTTTGCGGCTGATATCACAGATTTGCTCTCCCACGTGTCCATCCTGTCATGTCAAGCCGTTGGTGTCTGTTTTGAACCTGTTCTGCTGTGATTGGTTTGAAGGGCGCTCCATTTGGAAACGTTGCTCTCAGCAGCTGCTCCTGTCATGTTTAGTCTGTTTCTTCTCCTTCTCAACTCTCAACCCAGGGCACTTTCCTTCCTCGCATCCTGACGTTTACTTTTTCATGCCGTAGAATCTTCAGTGGCATCACATCCTCTTTTTGCCAGTTTCTGGGTTTTTTCTTAACTTTCCCATTCCACAAACTGACTCTCTGTCATCACTCAAAGAATATAAGTCATCGTTCCTCCGTGCTTTGACCAGAGATGACAGTTGAGTTTTCGCCCTGCCTGCAACAGGGACATCAAATTCCACTGTGAGGACTTTCAGTATATGTCTCTTGTGTCGAGTGGCTTGAAGCCTCGGCCAGTACATATCAAACACTGTGGGGACAGACGGTGTCTGTGGATACTGATGGTCGTCTTCGGTCTGTGGCACGGATGACATGAATATTTACCATAGAACATTTTTTTTTTAAAGTTAAAAAAATATATATGTATATATATATATTAATGATGCTTAAAGTTAATGATTGTTATGACACAGCTGTTGACGCTTTTCAAAATTTCTAAAATCTTATCGTGGGATAACAAGTTTCTTATCTTGTGATAATCCATGCATTCGTCCTAATATAATTTTAAAATTATGATCATATCACAATCTTGAGCTAACAAAATGAAATGATCATTACCACCTTTGGTACGCATACAGTAGTTGTCATTTTCTAATTATGTAAAAACATTTATTAGGACCAAAGTAGGAAGTAAGCTCTATTTAAAAACATTTATTATTGTGTTTGTTCATCAATTAAATTGAGATGATGGACAAATTGTGTCACTAATGAATTGCCATAGGTGTGCTGTGGCGTTCTTTGCCCCAGCAAACAGTTCATCGGAAGTAGCCCCCAAATGTTTCACTAAACTTTCATGTGCTCGTTATCTTGTCCCAAGGGACAGACTTCATCCATCTGGCATATGCATGGGGCAGTTTGAAAGAAATTCAGCCTACATACACACACACACACACACACACACACACACGCTTCCTTGTTTGCCGGATATGATGGGATAACTGCTCTGATTTGCAACATTCTTTCATCCCTGAAAGAGAAACCGGTTAGGGTTGTTCAAAGTAAACTACGGCAAAAATTCTTATTATTATGCCGCACTAATGATGACTATAGAAGGCAGCAGTCATTAGGCTGCCTTCTATAGTCAGACTGCTCTGTTGAACATGGCCACCTCTTGTTTTTGGATGGTTGCTTTTCCCTGAAGCTACCATCATAAAATAGAATAGAACACCTTTATTAATCCCACAACAGGGAAATTAGCATATTTCGTATAGTGCAATATAGAATAAAAATAAAATATTTGTAGGGGGGGAGAAAAAAACAGATATTTTTATTTTATGAACAGTTGGATTATTTCCATCTATCTACATACTGACATATAAATAAGTCTTTTATTGCACCTTTGTGAAAATGAAAAATTGTTAAGAGGATGAATTTCATTGTGTGCAGTTGTACCTGACACACACTTGGCACATTCTAAAACAAGAGAGCCTTTGGCTGGGTTCTTTGGACATATCTGAACACAGCACCTGGACTCTGATGATTCGGAACAAAGCAAGTGAGTTGAGTTCATCTCGTGCTTAGATCTCAGTTCCATTTTTAATACTGGTGGTCAAGATGTGCTCTGATTCAGATGCCTGTCTTGAAAATGTAAAATGGATATTCTGGTCACTTGCCTTTATTATTGGCTGTCTTCGCGCAGCACAGCTCCCCTCTTTTCATTTATTCATTTATGGCTTTGTAAAAACACAATATTGACAATATAATGTTGATTTCACCTCCTCACTGCACCAAGTTAAGCTATGTTGCTGTGGTTTCAATGACACGGTCTAAACACACAGAGCATGAGCACCACACCTAATAATAATTGTAATATAACTGTAGTTGTGTGTATTTTGGCCACTTGACAGTCATACACTGTAAACATTACACTCAATAGAAATGTTCAAGCAATATGCAAATCCAATGCAGAAGAAATGATCTGTTCTTGAAACAAGTCTCCATTTGTACTTTAAAATATATCCGTAGGACAAAATAACTATTCCAGCCTTCTTTTTCAAAGCCCTTTCCACGAACATAACTGGAGCCAGTGAAGGACTGAACCAGTTAGAGGTAGTTAAGGCACAGCTTAAGCAACATTTACAGGACTAAGCACAAACAAACACAGGCAACAGAAACTGTCCCATGGCCAGGTACCACATAGACCTTTCAGGCGTGTGGGTTTGATCACATTCTGTTATCATTCAGACAAAGAGTTCTGAATCAACAGGAAGAGTCCTGGGTTAGAAGAACTTGGTTTACACGCTTATTTGATGATCATCTGTCCCATTTTGAGGTCAACACACTGGGAGTTTAATTCTCTCTCTCTATAATTTGTTCCTGGTCTTTGCCTCACAGTGACGTCTGTTTGGTATTTTACAGTAGTGGTTGTAAATAAGGACATCGGCTGGCCAGGTGTAGGCCTTTGATTGGTGGACTGGCGCTTTATAAGAAATCTTCCCTCCATTAGAAAGCTTTACTCCCAGACAAAGTCATGCCTTTCAAAATGTGGAGGAGTTTTGAAGAGGTCAAATGACCAAGCCACAGGCTTTTTAACTTGTGTTTAATGAGATTGCCTTCAAATTATCTTCCTTCTTTTATTATTAATGTGAACTCGGGCAGGGTTTTATAATGAATAATAAGCTGGTTTTTCTTATGCTCGAAAATAATTTTCAGAGCCAAAAGGTAAAAAAGATTCTTTCTTCTTCTTTTTTCAACAGGGTGAAATGAGAGCAACGTTTGAATCTTTGCCTGTGGCTCCTCCTCTCCCGGCTCACAACCGGCCGTCCAGGGAGAAAGAGCTGCAGAAACCGACGGCGCGTCTCATGCAGCTCTGCACAGGCGTGCACTGCTCCGTTCCGTCCAGGCCGCTGCAGGACTGCCCTCACCTGGCGCTCAAGTCGCTCCCTAACATCCACCAGCCGCCGCCATCGCCGGCGGCGGCGCCGACCCACCAGCCCTGCTCCTCCTCCTCCGCTGCCAACCACCACACCTCCCTCAACGCCCTGCATCACCCCCGCCAGGGCTCCCTGGAGCTCTCGGACTCTGAGCAGCACTCCTTCTCTTACTTCCCCCAGCCACTGCACCACCACCACCACCACCACCACGTCTCGCACCTCAGCCGGCCCAGTTCGGGCCACCACACCTGCCCGGGCTTCCTGCATCACAGGGAGTCGTCCAACTCCGTCAAGTCGGAGGCGTCCGTCAGGTTCTCCTCCAGGTCCAGCTCCTACGAGAAGTCCTCCTTCTTGTCCAAGTCCGCCTCCTCGTCCAAAGCGGCTTCTCCCATGCCCTCGCCCCACCCGTCGCCCTTTCCCTCTCCGTGCCCCTCGCCCTCCCCCTCCAGAATCACACCCGTCGCTCTACTCTGCACTCCCGACCGGCCCTGCTCGCCCGCCCTCGCCCACAGGGGCATCGTGGCCGACATGAATCGACTGTCGGCCGACTCCAGGCCACAACAGAGAGGTACGCTCATCATCGTGAATGCACTTCCCGTGGAAAGTATTGTGATTCAAACTGTGTTCATACTGTTGCTGTGGATTCTCCCGCTCAGACTAACACAGTGACGTTTATCTCATGCAGGAGCCACTCTGTCTCAGCTCTCCGACAGTGGCCAGACGCTGAGTGAGGACAGCGGGGTGGACATAGCCGAGGCGGGAGGCCTCAGCAAGGATGGCAGCCCTCGACCCAGCAAGAGCCAGCAGGGCCACGCGGAGCAGCCAGGAGCCCAGGCTCACCCAGGAGCCATGAGACAAGTAGGCCTGGATGTTGTCACTAATAACCGCAGCGAATTCAGACCAGTGATTTATACTCTCCTGCAGTCAGGTTCAGGTCATTGCTATTCAGCTCTGGATCACCGCTTCTGATGCAGTCATTTACTTTTGTTTAATTAGGTGCACAACATAAATTGCTCCAGTGTTTAGGAGCGGCAAACTGCACCTGATTGTTGTGTGCCTGCTCAATATGTTAAGGGACAATAGCACAAATCATACAGTGACAAGATCGAAATGAAATATTAGACAGAGACATCAGCGTGAGGCGAATCGTGTGCATCTTGAGCCCCTCACTTGAAGAAGTGTCAGTATAGGGAGATCACTTAACATTAAACAAACTGAAGGACCTTGGGATAACACAAGGATTTATTTCATTAGAACATGAAAAAAAGGCCTCCAAATTGCAAGTTCTTTGTTTTTTTAAGTGTATTTTTGTACAAAATTTGTCATAATTTACACAGGCAATGAATTAAGGGAACGTTTAATAGATCAACTCAACTGAAGAAAATAGATACAATTAACTATACATTTTCAGCTTATGTTGGAGACGTGTAATTTGGCAACTGTGAGCAAGAAACAAAGCAAAGACACTGAAACCAGATTTTACAGGACCAGAGTAAATCAAAAATAATTTTTGGCAAAAGGATTTATAACGTACCAATTTCTTCTCCAGACAGGTATAAATAGATTTAATGGATCAGTTTGCAAAAGTCGGTTGAGTCAAAATTTACATTTATACATCTGCATATCTGCAACTGAGACAGATTTTTGAGAACAAAAATGTAATAAATTTAATAAATCCAGCCGCAGCAACACTGCGGTGCTCTTGCTTTGACATCATTACAGTAAAAAAAAAAAAAAAAAAAGAAAAACAAAATGAAAGACGCTCGCGTCTCCAATAAAATTTGCAATGCAAACAAAGGCAGGAAACGATCACTACATTCCCTACATGTTGTTGTGATGTCATTACGATTGAGATATGAAACTGTGCTCGGAGTTGTTGTTACCCTTGATGCCTCCTCATACTGTATCTCAGCTGACAGGCTCACCTTTCCCAGTGGCGACTGCTCTCTTGGTTCGGGTGGAAAAAAACGCCAGCACCCTCGGCGTGGCTATTGAGGGGGGAGCCAACACACGACAACCTTTGCCTCGCATTGTCACTATCCAGGTTAGAAGATTTATTTTGTGTGTGTGTGTGAGACCTTGGTCTCAAATTTTTTTCATTTCACATCGCACCGCAGTTTCATGTATGGCTTTGTTGGAGTTCAGAAGAGACAACGTTTCCTTGGACAGCGTGGGCTTGTGTGGCTAGTTGCTAGTGTTGCCAGAGCCTGCTCTGTGAGAGATGGGCAATATATCATTTGAATTGACGTGAGTCACACAGCCAAAGCAAAGTGCCTATGGGGGAAGGCATTAATCTAAGGTTGATGCACACTGGCCTCTAAGTCTGTGTTCAGTGGAATCAGCAGGAACAGACGACAAATGACAAGAATGGAGGGAACTTCACAGCCGGTGATACTTTTAGTCAAATGTGGGGGTTGGATTGCTAATATGATAGTTTCCTAATAATTATGAATATGATTTATGAACAATCTAGTAATGTTTTTCTCACATTCCCTTACGACAGTGGCTCTCAACTGGTGGAGTCACAGGACCCACATTGTTTCCTTCTAATTAAGTTGTGACCCAAATTAATTCCACTGCACTCAGATTTATCCTACAAAAATAAAAAATAAAAAAGCTAGCCCACTTTCTCTAATGTCTTGTAAATAAATTATTGAAATGATTAAAATTGAGCTGTGTGTCCTGCAAAATAAATACACGAAACAGCCCACGAAGCCGCGACCCAATCAAAACAGCTCCAAGACCCACCAGTTGACACTGCTGTACAAAATCCTTCACAATATCAAGCGTAAGTCCAACCAAAGGTGACTCTAAAGGTGATTCTAAAGCATTAATATCTCAGAGTATGTATACAGTGTATATGTATGAACATATACAGTAATATAGTGCGAAGGCTTGTCAGAACATGCAGTGTTACAAAGCAGTTGATTCCTAATTTATTGTACATTATTGACAGATTTGAAATATATATATACACATATATATATATATATTTTTTTTCTGTCAATTGTCCGGCTGTGAGGGAAATAAAGTTCACTGGATACTAGAAAGGTTAACCTACAGTCTCTTAAAAAAAACAACAAAAAAAAACAACATTATTTTGAAAAGTCAAAACTGACGACCCATGACAAACTCTGCACTTTACATAACAACAACAGCGGCTTCTGCTGAGTCACCACTCAAACTTATTGTATAAACTAGAATAATGTTTCTTAGTCATTTTTTTTTTCTTTCTACCTGACCAAAACCCAAAACTCTCTCATCCCTCTCGTCTTATCTTGTTGCCAGAAAGGAGGCTCAGCTTACAACTGTGGCCAGCTGAAGGTGGGCCAGGTCATCCTGGAGGTCAACGGTGTCTCACTCAGAGGTCGGGAGCACAAGGACGCCGCCCGCATCATCGCAGAGGCCTTTAAGACCAAAGAGAAGGATCACATTGAATTCTTGGTGTTTGAGCCAGGGCACTGATGTAGGAACTTTGCACTTTATACTGTTTGTTTTCTCAGCCTGGAACCTTTAACTAATCCATCTGAAATCCTAATCATAGCCACCTATTTGCACCGTTTAAAACTCGGAACAATGTGCCACTATCGGTATAGATTATCAATCTCTTTCTTGTAATTCAAACTGGCATCAAGATCCATTGTACAAAAATTAGCAGATACAGCAACCAGAAGTGGCCACACAAGCATAGAGCTAAAAACAACAAAAAAGTCATAACCTGGGTCAGATGTGTCTCTCTATATGATAAGAATGGTGTTCAAACTCTGTATATAATTCAGTGAATGACAGAGCAAATAATATTATATGAGTATTATTACATTCACTTCACTAACCTACAGCACCTTTAAAAAAAAAAAAAAGACTAGATTGAAAGTCTACATTTCAAAGATTTAGATAGATAACAGCTCTTTACCTCACATAGTACAGTTGCAGTTATGTGTTCATTTTAATTTTAGTATATTTCCAAGCAAGTCATTGTGTGTTCTGAAATGCCATTTATTATTATTGTTATTATTATTATTTTTATTTTTATTATTATTATTATTATTATTATTATTATTATTATTATTATTATTATTATTGTTATTATTATTATTATTATATTTATTTTGAGAGCCTCAAAGAATTTCCTTTGGTTTGCACCCTGGCCAGTGACACAGGATACGATCTCTCTATGAAGTGAACTACCCCAAAGTTCTTTTCTACACCAAATAAAATGGAAAATGTCAAAGTAGGTGAAATAAGCACATCGTCTTGTTTGTGTTTAGGCCTGAGGACTGTTTGTGTACAAGCAAAATATGAATACGTGTGAAGACACATTTCAGTTGAATCATTAAGTTGAATCTGATTGTGCGAAAAATATTCAACAGACACATCAATCTCGCTGTGTCTATTGAACTGAACTGAACCCAATTGTTTCAAAATGATCCCTGCTAAAAGGTTGTTTTGTTTTGTTTTGCCAAAGTTTAAAAAAAAAAACGTTCTTGAATTATTATCATTTGACTCATTTTCAATAATCTTTCTCATTTGTGCAGAGACACGTTTCAATCAACTTCTCAGGGCAAAATGAATCAGTGAAATAGATTCCATAGACATTTTCACAGCTGAAATTTTATTGAGATGTATTTTAACCCATTTTTACCTGTTAATCCTAAAGATTCTGATTTGACTCTAGTGTCCGTTGGCTCCCCAAGAGGCCTACAAAAATAGATCATAACCGTCGTTTTTCCTGTATCTGAAGATAATGTGTCAGAATGGCTGGCGGGAAAAAGATCTCCTCTGTGTGAAAGGTCAAGTGTGTGACATTTGGAGATTTTGAAGAAGAAACAGCGACATCAAGTGGTTACATTTTAGATTGCAGAGTCTCTCATTCTCCCCTCCCCCTCCTGAGCTTGCCAGTGAACTATGCTAGCCTGCGCCCCCAAACCACAATTCTCATTCACGTTTCTTCTTTATTGGTTTGTTGAGGACGCGATCAGTCACCCTAATTACGAAACACGCTGTCAGGCAGCTGGATTGTCCACTCCAGGCTTCCTTAGAAATATGGTGGCGCAAGATGAAAGCTAACTGGGAGCAAGACTCTTGATTTATGTATATTCTTATTAATAAATAAGAATCACTTTAATTGTTCTAATGTGTTCATGGGCAGTATTTTAAGCTATAACCAATATATAAAACCATAAATCAAGCCAAATATTACACACTGGACCTTTAAAGAGCACAGGCACTGAGAGTTCCTGTTTGCTTTTTGGACATGAGGACCCTTGATCAGCTAAATCCACTGAGGACTCTCATGCCAGTCACCTGCTTTGTTGATTCCTCAAGACGGATTTCATTACACTGAGAGTTTATGTTCTTTAATTGGGAACAAATACTCATCAGGTGACCGCTTTGGCAAATCTGATGTCATCAAGTTGCCAGTTTGACATGTTAGCATGCCTGTAGTGTTGATCAAAATCCTTTTCTCTTCAGTGCACTTCACGCTATCATAGTTTGTACGTAATGTAAATAAGCATATATTCCCAATCAAATGACTATAACTTTTTTATAATATCAAATAGTTTAGAAGAGCATTTATTTTCGAAGACAACAATAATACTTTTCATCACGCACATGTATATTCCACGCCTTCACTGAATATCTGAAAGTACAGTACATATGCCATGCTCTGTATCAACAACTTGAAATTACCTGCTAATTCATTCATTTGGTGATTACTGTATATCCAGCATCTCGTGAAAGGCTGCTGAGGCTGAAAGGATTCGCTGGCTAGTCCCACTGAGCAGACTGGACTTTACATAGCCGGCTCTGTAAAAATAAACATCAAAGTTTGCCCAGATGGGATGATCAAATTTAGAAAGCCATACGATGACTTCCTGTACAAATTAATATTTTGCAGCTGCATCCTGTTCACCAAATTTTTTTTAAAATCCACCTAAACTGCCACCACAGCAGCATCGCACAGCAGCAACTTTTCATTTTTCATAATTTTTTATATTCCCTCAGAGAGATCTATTATTCCAAAATAAAATGTCAATTAAAATAAATGACATTTTATTGTTTGTATAGTATAGTATAGTAAAGCGTAGTATAAAACAATATAGTATAGTATAGTATAATATAGTATAATATAGTATAGTATAATGGAGGAGAGTTTAATGGGCAGTTCAATAACTTAAGTACCATTAGTTTGTGCATCCATTTGTTTCATTGATTGATTGATTGATTGACAACATAGTTTGTCATCAATGAATTCCATAACCAGTTTTAAGCCTGCGCTGTTGACGGCCCTTTGGATTTGCAAGAATCTTGATTTTGGCTTGCAGCAGTGTTGTAAATTGCAGCTGTTGGTAACAGTCAGTTCTACAGTATGTGCGGCTTTGAATTGGATCATCTAGTGCAGTGGGACACACACGTACATCTTTCCAATTCTAAGTGCAGCCTTGATCCACCACAATAGAATGCTAACTGAAATTTAATAGTTCACTTTTAAACAAGGCTCTTTTTTTTCCGCCTAATTCTAATGTTAGCTGTATCACATTTCCTCTCCAACTGCATCAACCCACTAAGACAACCGAGCACTATAGAAATAGATATCTTTAGTGGTAAGCTATATATCAATGCAAAACTGAAGCCTCTGAATTGAAGGATAATGCATTGGTGAGAATGCTGTGCAATCTTGATGCCGTGTAAATAAGAATGTTTTGTGAATGAAAACTATTCAGACCGTCTGTATCCTGTACAAAATGAAGTGCTAATAGATTTATAGATGTGTAGAAATGAGGTGAAGACGTCAGAGAAAATGTGTTCAACAGTTATGATTCCCTCTTATAACTGATATTACTACAAATACCTCCTGTGTATTTGACTTCTTAGGTCATTCTGTCCCACCGGATGTCTATTTTGCACTTATTGTTGTAAGGGTTTTTTTGAGTTTTGTTTTGTTTTGTTTGTTTTTTTTAAAAAAAATAAATAAATCAACTGAGAAAGACATTGTTCCAAACTGTCCCCAAAGAGAATTTACCAGAGATTCAATAAAATGAAACATCTAAACAAACCGACAATCAGTATTTTTCTGTTAAATGTTTTAAAAGATTAACTTGACTAAAATGTGGCCTACATAGTAATTGTTAATAAAACTGCAGTGGTGAAATGTTAAGGGGTATTATGTACAGTAAATACTGTACTGTTCAATTGTTTTTCTTCAAAATCCTCAGCCAAAGTGAGACCAAGCAGCAGCGAGTACAGTGCATCCTGCATCTCAAGTTCTTGGACATCGAGAGCAGCCGGGCCAAGACACTTTACAGAGCTGACAGAAGAACACATGGTTATGATATATCTTATTTAAAGGCATCGCTTGAACATAGAAATTGCCTACAAATAAATTGCACAGAATCTGCAAGTGTTTTAAGAAAGACGGTGAAATATACAGAATGATGCATGAAACAAAAAAAAAGGGGGGGTTCAATCCAACTCCAATATGTTTATGTAAAGATGGAGAAATCAAAGACGATTCATTCTTGAAATGGGTTTTTAGAATATAATCTTGAGAACTGGAACACTGACTCTTTCAAAAATTGCACAAATTGCTCTCGCTGTTGCCACTTAGACTTTACAAGGTCTCTCATCAGTGAGTGTGAGCAGCTGGCCCAGAGCTCCTGTGGGACTCGGTCATGGGCCTCAGCCTGAGGCTGGCACCGTTTCACAACATTTTTGCTGCTGAAAACACCCTGGGACTATATTCTGGAACATGGGACACTAAATGGAAACAGGGATGAGAAGAATCATACATTGAGTCCTACCTTCGTAGTGAAACCGACTGGATGCTCTTTGGGGGGATCTGTGAGGGTACACCGTGTGATATAGATTCATTCTATGTTTGAGTATCTGCATTTTTGGTTTGTTTGTTTTCTTTTTTTTTCTTGTTGCTATCTAATTACAGTGAGTCTGTTGACTTTCCCTAGAAAACACTATTATTTTTTTTAATTTTCCCTACTTAGAGCAATTAATTATTAAATTATTTTCACATTTCTCTTGGTAAGTATTTGCATGTTGTTTTTGAACTGCAGTTTATGAAGTAATCCAATAGCCACTTCAAAGGAAGAAAAAAAAAAGGACTGAAAACTCTGTTTTAAAATACATTATATTAAACAAGACTCGGGTTTAATTAGAGCTACGTTAATTCATGTTCATTGGCATTCCAGTTTTAGGGCTTTATTGTAGGTTAATGTATATTCTTGGAAATTATAGAAGCAACAGAGTTGACATATTTAATCCATACACTCATGGCCTTGGATTCTACCAAGTATATCTGATATGTACAACACCTTTAAGATATGGATACTAATGTGACTTTGGCATATGACAGGAAATATACATCCAGAGAATACATTGAGATTTCCACAGATTGCACCTACGCGTAACTGGAATGCAGCGGCTGGCGGGAGTAACACTGCATGCTAAAACCAGGATTCCAAGCACTACAAGGGCTCGATGACCTTCACTCAGCACAAGTGCACTATTGTCTTCCAAGGCCAATAAATCCACAAGGAGTAATATCACTCGTAATTGTCTCGCTCACCCATTCAGGCATATTCATGGTCTCGTAATGGTGTGCGAGTTTGGGCGAATGTTCACATATATTCTTCCAAAAGAGGCTAATTCTGCTTATTCAGTGTCCTTCATTGCACACATTAACTAAAAAGAATATATTTCTGAGGGTTTTTTTGTTTGTTTTGTTTGCCTCCGCAAGAATGAATCAGTAATGTGTCCTTTATGGAATCCGTACAGTGCTAAGCAAAAATGAATTGAGAATTTATTGTAAGCCACTTTATTAGCTAATCATTTTGCAGCAAACTGTTCATGGAGGTGAACATAAAAGCACTGACTTGACATTTGATGTCTCTCTTCAGACACAGTATTAACAAAGTACGGGGTTAAAATATTGCATCAGCAGAAGAAAAACGGCCAAACACAACCACACAAACACAAGGAAACTAAAGAGAGAAATGTTGCACCACCGGAAAAGCAATTAAAACATCTATTGAAGCAGAGACAAGCTGACTTACACTGTGTTTAAAAGTACTCTGTCTAAAACTAAATACATACTCAAAATGTCTGTCAGAACTATGTTTCAAAGGTCAGACACATCATTGCGAACCTAATATTATATACCCATATTTACAACTAAGAAGAAAACAATGAACTACGACATACAAGCCTGACAAAACAGAGGATTATGTAAAAGAGTTCAGCGAGAGAACACATCAAAGTAGGTGCAATCAACAAGAGCAACAGAAAGACGGCTTTGTTCTGTATTGACTGTTACATATAGCGTAGATATAATGTTGTCTTTACCACATGTTTGCTTCACAACGTCTTAGATCTTTCAAGCCTCTAATCTCATACACGTACAGCACATTTAAAAAAAAAAAAAAAAAAGAAATGGACATACATGACAGATGGCATTGGACACCTCTGATGAACATGATCACCACCACAGAGTGAAATTCCACACGGGAAGATTTGATCACAGACACACATTTTCTGATGAAACAGCAACTTGATTTTAGGTGAGGAAAAATGTATGACAAACAAAAGTGTTGGGGAAATGACAACGTGGGACTTGATGAATGCCTCCTCTGATGGGACCTCCAGCAGGTGAGTTGGTCCGAGAGAGGAGGCGGTGTGTTCCCTCCCACCATATGCTGTACCTCACCAGGGCGATGTTAGATTGTCAGCAGTGTTCGATCATACTTTGCTGTTTGTTGAGGGGCTTTTTCTTTTGTTTCATTGATAGATGAATAGATCCCTGGACTGGGCTCAAATTTTTTTTGTCAAGTTATAAATTGATTTTGAAGGAACACATTAATGCCTGCTCGTCCTCAAAGGTAAGACACTGGGACGGTGGACTGATATGCACGCCACACAAGAGTGTATAAATCAAACTACTGCTTCGGTATTTGCATCCTGAGTGATGCTTCAACTTTCAGCCGGTTCCTCCGTGCCCTCCGGGGCAGCATTGGGGTCCATGAAGTCTTGGTGCTGGAGCTCCTTCAGGTACTTGAGAGGAGTGACAATGTGGGTGGAACCTACACGGGACATGAAAAGGAAGGTGGAAGGCTCATTAAATGAACTCTAAAAACAATGAGAGTACATAGAGGAAGTTCATTTACTTAAGATAATAATAATAATAATAATAATAATAATAATAATAATAATAATAATTCCAACATCCATGTATGTTTGTTAGATTTTCTATGTTCCATCAATCAAATCCAGTGTTGGATTGGATTATTACTAAGTAATCCACTACTGTAGTTAAACTACTTTTTTAGAAACAGAGTAATGTAATGGGATTACTGTGGCAAAACTGGTAATTATATCATAATTGCTTTATCAAGTAATGATTCCGTTACTTTTCTGAAATATTTTGCAAGCTAAAAATGTCTTGTTATCCACAAAATGTCTGAAATTTAGGAAAAGGAAAAAAAAAAAATGGTGTTGCAGATTGATGATGCAACCATGCGTGCAAAGTCATTGGTATGCGACTATGCACCAAAACAAGCATGGTGGCGGCAAAAGAAAAAAACAGCGACTGTGTTTGTAGCTGGAAACACAAACATTATTTTGAGTTCATCTCAAAATAAATCAAAGAATATTGTGGTTCGTTGTCTGTTATGTGCAGGAAACAGGACGTTCTTAACTGTTACTTTATCTTTTTAAACTAAAGTAATTAGTAATTGATTACTTTTGAAGCAAAGTAGTTAAAGAAATAATTAGATTACCTTTTTAACCAAGTAATCAGTAATCTGTAGTTGGATTACTTTTATGGAGTAATCCCGACAACACCGATCATATATTTTAGTTAATTTTCCTTGCTGCAGAAATCCAGTTTACTCGAATGATGCATTTAATGACCAACACATTTAAAAAGTGGTTGAGGTTTAAAGGAAACTTTCCACTGACAAGCAGATTCTACTGTTGTCAGTTATCTGGGGAATTTTAAGATCTTTTAAGAGACAAATATTTCATTCAAACGCTACATTAGAAACCTCCAAAACATCCTCAATAAAACCCCTCACACCAGCACACAACTACTCCGGAGTTTATTGGACCAGATGCCTGACTGTAGCGTGGGGTCTTGACATACACGCACAGATGCTGTAAGTTATTAAGGTGTTGTTACATGTAAGCACATCTCTTATGTGTTTACTGGGCTTGGCTTGGCTTTCTTTAGTGTAGCCAAACCTTGTTCACCACCAAACTGCATTGGATTTGGTGACTCTATGAAGTACCGCCATGCATAGAATAGAATTTCAAGTGCAAATGAGGAAATGCTTTACGCTAGACATGCAGCACTTGTGAGGAACACAACATCTAATTTCAAAGATCATACATCCGCATCAATAGATGTGTCTTTAGGTCTTTTGCCCCAGGACTAATTACAGAGAAGGAACCACCACCTTCCACTGTTGCTAAGGGTGCTTAGACCAGACTCTGGCTAGGCTTCATCTTTAATGTGAACAACATGAGGTTCTCACGATATTAATGGCTTCTCTGTCCAAAAAAAAAAAAAACAAACTCTGAGGACAATGTAAAATAAACTGTCAATTTCTTCACAATTTCTTCTGCTCACTATCAAATAAGGTTACAGAGGCACTATTTAGAATGTATCTGGTAAGAGATGGAGAGCTGTAAACTTACCAATCAGAGCCTCCCACTTGCCATTGCTCTGGGTGACTTCATACACACAGCGCATCTCGCTGTACGTCAGCCCTCCGATGATGAACACAATGATCCTTGGGCCGGTCTTGATCTCGGTGGGGCCTCTGTTCTTGTGCCAGTTACCATAGCGTGCACTGCATAGAGGGAAAATACAAACATTTGACAATGTATTTTGATTGTATTTCTCAATTACGTCAGTTGTGTTTCTTTCTAGTTCATTCATCCACATCACTAAAAATGTGATGTGTATTTAAGTAAAGTAACACATCACTATACCTGGATGGAGCGCTGGCTTTGGCAGATACTTGTCGCTGAGAAATGTATGGATATTGCTTGGGGTCAAGTTTGTCTTCTATGGCATCCTGTGTGAAGACACATTAACAAATGTGGTCAGATGGAGAATAACAGTAGTTTGGTTTTAACCCTAATACTAGCTAGGACAGAAGGAAGAGAGTGCCGACAATCATATCTACATAGTTAAACTCATTTCTAAAGATAATATCAGCAGTATGTGGGCCATAAAAACAGGACGTCTGATATCTGATCGAAAAGAAACTTGCTAAGCTCTGCTGCTTTGCGAAGCAGTGAAGAAGTACCTCAATGAGATCCTTCACAAGAGGTGTCCATCTGGAGAGCTGGTAGGTGTGCTCACTGATTCGCTCCTTACGATCGGGTTTCTTGGCTTTCTTTACAGTTCCCTGTCGAGGAAATAATGAAAGACTAATTACCCATGTCCCAGGTGTTTGCACCAATCAGTTTCCATCAAACCGTCAAACAGTACTGTCCAATGGAGACGACTTGGTCTCTGGCTTGTCCAGCTAATTAGTTCTACACACACAAGCGTGTCCTCATGTCACTCAGTCCACTTTTCCGACTGACTAACAAATTAGAGCCATTTACTTTAAGTACAAAGAGTCAAAGAACAAAACTTTCATGTCAGTAAAAAAAACAAGTTCCGGCCAAACTTTCTGCTGGCGGCAGGGCCCGTTACCTCGGAGACAATAGGGACACCCATGTGAGCCATGTTGGAAATGATGTCACTGTCCTCTGGTGGGATGTTGGCATGCTGGAGGAGCTTGCACAGGTTTTCCTCTGTGACACCTGACATGCACAAATGACGCACAAAAACATGCAGCACGCCGCAAACACATGCATGAGAGCAACCACGTGAACCTATTTAGGCAATCACACATGCAATTACACCTCGGCCTGAGGATGTACAACAGATGTATTTGTGCGGAAAAATAAATTGAGGCCGTGTGCAAAATGGCATCGCTTTGTTCGTTGCATGGCGACCCTGGAGGTCTTCTTCACCGTCTTGCCAGGTCCTGGCCTCAAAGGAAAGCTCTTAACAGGCCAAGTCAGCATATGAGGGACAACAAGGGGACAGGAGCCAGGGGAGTCTACTCTAAGCACAGGTCTGAGCACAGTGAACATCTGACCATTCTTGAGGAAGATGTAGAGAAGGATGATGCGGATCTTGTCCGACACTGTGACATTGGCATCCAGCAGGATGGGAACAATCAGCCTCATTGGATCCTTGATCTTTTCCCCCTCAGCATCGATGCCCATAGCCAGATCCTTGGTGGGGGGGAGAAAGAAACAGCAGTGAGGTGAACTCAATATACAGTAAATACATAAAGACAGGAAATATTTGTAGCAATATGTAAAAACACGTTAGAGGATCTGGAAACTACTGATCTGTAACTATTTTAAATAATCAACACTGGACTTATTTGTGTCCAGGGGTAAGGTTACATTTTGCATTTGTTTCTTAGTTTTAACATGTTCAATTTCACCATCTATAATCTATATCTACAGCTATCTTGTTTGTTTTTTCCTTTCTTACACTTTAAATATGTCATGTTATTCTATTTCTTCTTCTTCATTTCTTTATTATTAATATAATATTTATTTTATTTGCACTATATTGTTGCTATAATTATACAAATTCCCCCATTGTGGGATAAATTAAGGCATTCTATTCTATTCTATTCTATTCTAAACATTTCACACACTAGCCTGCTTTTACCTGAGCATTCATTCTAAACCCTTCACTCTCCATTCTACCGCAGACCCTCAAGTTAAATCGGTCCATCTTTCACTATCAGTGATTTGTACCTGCTCAACGCGACAGAGTTTATCCACGGTGCCCTGGTAGCGGTTCATACAGTCCTCAGCCAGGTGGAGATGGGTTGAATACTGAGGTCAGAGAGATGGGACACACATTTGTGAGCTGTAAACAATATGTGAATATGCATATAATACCGTTGTTGTTGCAAAGTAGGACAAAATGATGATGATAATTTGGAGCGCTTTCACACTGACATTGTTTGGTCCAAACCAAAGGACCAGAGGTTGATAGTTCTGACCTTTTTGGCCAATGTAAAACCGCACATGGGCTCTGTTGTGGCACAAACAAGAGCTAGAGCCCTGTTACTTTTTTGGTCCACATGGTTCACTGTCTCTTGGCAAGTGAACACTGGTGCCGTTCAAGTCAAAGTCCAAAACAAGGAAGCAAACCGAAGGAATGAAGTGACATTTCAGATATAATATACATCTGGGTTTATTCAGGTCCTACCTTGCTGAGCTCTTTTTGATACTGAGGCATCTTCTTCAGCATCTGCGACAGTTCTTTCATGGTGGTCTGAAACACACAGACAAGACGTCCAAACTACTGAACAAACTGAAACATTTCTGTCAAAGCTTCCTGCACACATTCGATGAATTGGAGTCGGAACGATTGATTATTCCTCTGATTTCTTTTGACTTTTTCTGCATTTTTTACATTTTCTGGTACTGTAATGATTAGGAAGAAAGGCCACACGAGGATCCCCTTGAATAACACAAGGAATATTTCTTATCGTCAGAGGTCTATTCACATTTACTTTTTCATTCATTTTTTCTTCTGCTTTTTTTTTTACATTTATGAAAAGCACATGGAAATTAGTGACTTGTCATTCTGATCAGACCACTGCATAGTGCTGTTAGAGCTGGAACACACACACAAAAAAAAAAATCCACAGTATAAAAGTGTCTTTTACCTTTTCTCCAGTGTTCATCTTCTTACTGGCTGAGAATTCTTTCAGAGAACGAGTCACAGCTCTGTTAGGGAAAATGAGACGCAGGCAGAAGAGGAAAATTTGGACTTTAGAAATGAAAGTTGAACGCTGTGCATGCTGATTCAGACCAGACACAGTTCTCTGTGACAGAGCTGCACGTTTGGGGTGGTGGAAGTCAAGTCACCCCAGTGGTTGTAACAGCTACCTGTGTCAAAGCACGATCATTAGGTTAAAGCAACTCACGTTGACACCTCAGCGATGTGTTTATGTCTCAGAGTGAGCCACAGGTCATCATCCTCATCCAGCACGACGTCCTTCGTTCTCGTTTCTCCCATCCCACTGGTCTCAAAGCTGGGAGAGAAAGGGGACAGTTTGTATTACACAGTCTCCTGCTTGGCAGGGCAGAAACAAAACTGATCAACAAAGACGTGGTGATAGATGAAAAACACAACTGTAAATGTATCTAAAGAAGAGCTCATGAGTTCTCACAATGCAGATCACTAAGTACCACAAAAAAAAAAGAAAAGAAAAATACTTAAAGCCACTTTGTACTTTTGCTGTCAGAATGTTGTTGGATTGCTGTTTTTTGTTTTTGTTTTTGTTTGTTTTGTTTTGTTATTAATGTGATGTTATTCATTTTGAGACACTTGGGTTTTGACCAGACCAGGATCCTTTAAGAGACAGAAGCAGTTGTCAGAAGCATAATTTAGTTGTGCCAAAAGCAAGAGGCCTACACAAAAGATTTAATGATAGAGGAGAAATCTGTTGAAAGAACCCACAGTAACACTGGAAAGCACATTACAATGAAACCATCAGCCAAACTGATATTTGACAAGTATTCAATGTATTCTATTTGGATAGATGGATTACATTTTTTTAAAGTATAAAAGGCCCCACTCAGTGAGAATGACCCACATACACTGACAGATTCATTGTCCAGCATTTCCCCCCCCCCCCCCCCTTTTTCCCCAAGTTCCACTGAGACACAGAGCAGCGGTACATGCAACTACCCCTGGATGTGTCTCATCGTCACAGAGTGCTGAGCAGCTGGGGCTCACATGATCACATGATCAGAGGGGGACTAGAAGCTCACACTGCAACTGCTTATTATGCGACAACAACAATGAATGAGGTGACAACTCTTTGTAAAAAGTGTTCAATTTGAGATTGATTGTGTTGTATATTATTTTGCTAATTTTATCTCAACATTGGTCATTGGTCTTGGAAAACAATCAATATTTTGTCAAAATTAAGAATGAAAAGTTAGTCAGTAAATGTTGGTCATATGAACCCCAATTAACTATGTTCGCTGTCTTTATTTTCGACCGACAGCCAGACACCAAACACAATGTAGTGTTTTGAGATTTACCAGAGGCGCTTTGAGGTTGATTTTCTGTTTGGAGTGATCCTATCTACTGGTGAATGATGCTTGGGGGTAGTAGCAACATTTAGAACTCTATCTGCAGTAGAATCTCACAGGCTGACTGGAATGGAATCTAATTAAGGGGTGCGGGACTAAATCAAACTTTTTTTCGATACTGAAAATTAACAACGAGACAATATGACTTCTCCGTAGTATCGAGATGTCGGACGGTACTACATCGAGGCGACGTGCGGCGCCGCCAACACACACACACACACGCACACTCCGAGCGTTCAGTATCGTGACAACACTATGCGGGACAAAAAAGTTGCAGAAGATATTCTAGATGACAACATGTTTTACTGTTTAAAGCAAGCCTGATAAAGTGATCGGATCGTACATCATCCTGTACATCGCTTTATAGTGTGACACTGAAGCACTACTAAAACATTTTCATGCCCACTCTATCAGCACCAATGACAAAGATAAATCAGACCTTCAAGAGGATTCATTCCTACATTTTATAGTAAAAGAGGCGCACTGAGCTCTGAAACCTCCATTAGTAGAATATTTACCTGTAAACATCGTTCTCGACGCCCAGCAAGTCATAGGCCATGGCCTGCAGCGTGAGCTCGTGCAGAACGGGTGTCACGGGATCAAAGCCACGATCCAGAATGAGCAGCTGAGTACGAGATTTATCTGGACCCTGAAAACATCAGAACAGACTTTTGTGTGTCAACGTTTGAGTTTGCAATATTATCAAGAATGCAGTTATATCATTTTTGCAATTATTTATTCAGGTCGGTTCTTTTAAAAACACCATTAATACAATAATTATCCATCATCATTGTATAAAACCTTCTCTTGCTGCTTTTGACAGATGTTGCCAGGGTAATTTTAGCACCATCGAACATTAAACCACAGACAAATGTACATCTAACCTTTGATATATCAAATATAAAATGAAAATCATTTCAAACTGGCAGAGTGGCATCCCAGGCCTCGACACTGTCTGCCCAGCTGACACGACAGGACTAAAGTGGTAGCAGTTTATACTGTCTGTTCAAAGCGTGCCGCAAGCAGCATCGTAGTGTAGTAAAAAGAAAGAGGAAGAATGTGGCGCAACAGAGAGGACGGGATGGAGTTTTTGTCCCTCGGTAATGACAGTTATCAAACGAGCAATACAAAGTCAACACCACATAGCTTGTGACGGACGTGTGACGGACGTGTGAAGAGAACTGGCCGTAATAACTGGGCAAGATATTTCCTAATCAATTTGAGGCCCAATGTGCAGGATTTGTAGCATCTAATGGTATTTTTCCATCTTTTTTGTGTGTGAATGTGGCAGTAAAATGACTGAACCCCAATCAGATCCTAGCTTACTGTTACATTGGGCACCGACATACACTAATGTGGTGCTGCAGTATGGCCAACTTTTTCACAAGTGCACCGGCTCTCTGGGTGATTATAGTTGCATACCATTAGTGAATTAAAGCATGTTAGTTTCTTTACGTCCTACTTCCTCCAGTGATTCATGACCATCATCAAGGGACATTTTATAAGAGTTGACAGGGCATGTCAAACTATACTGTGCAGGAAAAGGAAAATTCAGTGTAAATTAAATAAATATTGATCATATTAAATATTAAATATTGATATTGTTACACTAGATGCGCCTACCTCTCCCATGGTGGGGTCATCAGCCTTGTAACCATCCAGCTTTTCTTGAAGCATTTGGGCCAGAACTGCACAGTCTTTATATTCCCTGGAGCAGCACACAAGTACAACTTCACGAGATTGTAAAGATGTTTGTATAAAGCACTGAACTAAAAAACTGCTCTTTCCCAGTAACTTAGGCAAACTTTGCATTGTAGCACTGTTCTTTGTGAACCCTGAAGCATAAATATTCAAAATTATCATCGAAGTTAGACAAGTTCATCTTTATTTCATAAGTCAACACACACTGCATGAACATTGAATATGAAAATGATTCCCTCCATACGGTCTGCTTGGCTTGTCTTACCCTCTGTATCGAACTCCGGGATATTCTTTGAGAGTGGCACAGAGGGTGGCGAGCTGCTCAGCACAACGCTCCAGCATGTTGTTCTTCACGTCTGCCTTGAAGGGGCTGTAAAAGTCCTGAAAGGCATCCAGTTTATCCAAGGAGAAGACCTGGGCACAAAAAACATAATGCAGACATGAATTAAGGAACACTGTGTTTAAGTGTTGGCGCTTTTCTTTGTTTACACTCAAATGCTGTTTAAAAGGTTGATGTCACACTAAAATGTAACAGGATTCCAACAGGGATACAAACTTTGAAGGGGGGCAGGAGTTATGGCCATTCATAATTTTGTGCTGATTGAAATGGCAGGAAAGGTAAGTGTCACTTTAAGACATTATCTCTCTCCTTTTATCCCCAAAGTCAAAGCAGTTTAGGTCGGACCTCTAATATGTGCTGTAATTGAAGTGGCGTGGAGTCAATGGTTGTTTATGAATGAGACAGGACAATGAAAAGTACATCATAAAAGTGTTTGCCATGATCTTGATGATACGCTCATAACAGGGATATAAAAGTGGGCACTTATGATCATTAATAATAATAAAAAAAAATCCTCAAGGTTAACATCATGAATGTTGAGACTATGGGGCCAAATGAATGTCTGCAGTGTAAGTGGGATCAGAAAGATGTTGAATGAAAGAAAAAGATCCAGTCCAATCAAGGAAATCTGCAGCAGCCCTGATGTTAAGACAGTCAATGTGCAAGTTTAATACATGGCTCCCAACACTGAAACTCAACTGACTTCACAATAGAAGCTTAAAAATCTCAGCTAGAGTTTGTACGTTGCATGTTGCTGTGTCCTTTCTAGTTTCAACTGCTTCCTCCCACAGTACAAAAAACCTGCATGTGAAGCAAATAAAGAACTTTAAATTGGCCTCAGGTGTGAATGCAAGAGCAAAGGGTTGTTCCTCTCTATGCAGCGCCTTGTCAAAGGTGTAACCCCCCACTTTTGCCTGAGGACAGCTGGGAGAGGCTCCAGCAAGAAAATAAAAATAAATCTTTATTTGAACCTCAAATCCAAAGAAAACTCCAGTTTTTACTATATCGAAACATAAACAATCTCCCAAAGCAAAGACTTAAAAATATCCAACAGTCTTCCAATGCATTGAAAGATTGTCACAGAAAGGCAGAAAGGGAGAAAAGCAGGGAAGGTATACAACCTGGTGTGTATACCATGAAGAAGCTATTCATTTATTATCGGGGCAGAACAGACCAGAGTTGCTTCGTGCAATGTGAGCATCATTTTGCTGAGAGGCTGCAACAACAAGCGTCTGTCTAAAGTTACTGGAAGGCTTCCACTAATTATGCCCTTTAGCCCACACAAAGTCCACATGGACATATGCACCCATCTGTTACTGTACTGTCGCATGTACAACCATCCTGAGGCTTTTCTCTGTTACACACCTTCCTCTCTCTTCTCATTGGCTGCTGGGAATAAACAGTGATTCTGTCAGCCAATGAGGGAAGGGGGATAAAGAGAGGAAGTGGAACACAGCTGACATAATGTGCCCCTCCCTCGGGATTAAAACTGCAGGACAACAACAGAGGATTGCGGGCTCAAGCTGATCCACAACAAACACTTCCAAAATGTAGCAAAAGCTTCGACGTGCATGAGTTGTGTTGCTTCTCCTTTCTGCCCCCCCGACTTTGAATGCCCAATTCTGACGTCCTGTCTCCCCATGTCGTATTGTGTTGTGTTGTATATGTATGGACGGGGATTGCATGAAATTTTGCATGTATTTCGGTACACGTGACAAATAAAGGCTGCTTCTGCAGACGGCAAACCTTTTTCTGTCGAACCCCTCCATCATGTTTTGCAGACAATCATCACAAATGCCTACAATGGTGTTGTTTACCTGAGATTCGTAGGGCAGAACGGAGATGTGGATCTCAGTCAAGGCCTTCATGGCTTTGGAGGCTCGGGATTTGGTCAGCAGTCCAAACAAGGAGTCTGGGATGGCTGTCGATTCAACAAAAACATACTTGAGAAGGCAGCTCAGGGTGGAGGCCGTCAACACTGCATCGACCATTCGTTTTTGCAGGCTGCGTTTTAGAGGAGCGACACGTATCAAAGTGTATCAAAGAAAACAACACGAGACAGTTTCATGATTCATTGATCAAGCAAAACTTTGAGGTAGTACTTCTAATATGTAAAAAAAAAAAAAAAAAAAAAAAAAAAAAAAAAAATAATAATAATAATAATAATAATAATGAATAATAATGTTTTTAAATGTGTGAATAAAGAAACAGTTGGTTGAGGGAAACACAATGGTCATGTTTGTGGAGCCAGTGGTTGCTAGATTGCTTTGCATCGAAAACTACACAGTATTTGCCAAGATGTACATTTAGTGCAGACAGGCTTAAAATGATAATATAAAATTTGCCCGGAAATCTGGGAAGTAAAAAAAAAAACAAGCAGAACTATTATTCCTTCAGACAAACATTTTCATCAAAAAACATTTGCATATGTTTTAACTGACATAATAGCAAATATATATACAAGGAACCCTGCTTAGAGTCCCTGTTTCCTGTTTTTGTGGTTTATTTGATTTGATCATATCGTCAAAGCATTCTGTCCTTGAGCCTTTCCACAAAGGCTTTTGTCACCACCATTTTCCATCTTGCGCACAAACAGTTCTTGGTAATTCACTAATTTTGCTAATGCTAGGATGTGAGTATATTTCCAATAGAATGACAAACAGGGATCTGCTCGTCCTGCCTTAGAAGAATTTAAAATGCCTCGTCACATCACGGCAAAGACCAAAGAGATGTTTTGACTCAAGGTAAAGTCTTTTCTGCCTATAGATGACAGCTAGTCTGTGCAGATTGTTAAAGGGTGAAGACAAACACTAGTCAAAACACTTTTAGTTGAGAGCATAATAACCTTAAGCATCAGTTGGCAGGAAAATAATACAAACCTGCGGAATATGCTAATTCTCTGTGGCAAATTAAAGGGCATCGCTTTAAAAGGCAGAGAAGACATTTTTAACATTTCCAGTATATTTTTTCACAAAGCAATTGATTTATTCTATTCAGATATGACCCTTTTCTGCAACATATTAAGTGGGGACGGCTTTGCTTGAACTTAGCTCTTAATAATGTGAACACTTTACAGACTGCTGCTATTATTGTCCAATTCGATTTCATTTACTTATAGTTTACTTACATTAGTAAAATGTTTTGTTTAAAAAAAATATATATATTTTTTTAAAACTTTGTTAAAAATATCTGGGAGAATGTTTAACAATACATGAATAAATATGAATATTTATCATTATTAACTCTTAAGTCTGGACACGAGCTACACAGCAGCCACTACT
This sequence comes from Nelusetta ayraudi, assembly GCF_046127955.1. NCBI lineage: Eukaryota > Metazoa > Chordata > Actinopteri > Tetraodontiformes > Monacanthidae > Nelusetta > Nelusetta ayraudi. The sequence goes on from NW_027466142.1 coordinate 4,009,938, forward strand.
GCAGTAGCAACAATCTCTTCCCAAGCCTGTGGGTTAGGAAGAGATTGGTAGTGAGACGAAATGTCTCACTACCAGCTAAAGGAATGGATAAACTTGTGTGTTTTTCCTCTTGTGCTGCCTCTTGTGAAAAGCAAGCTTTTCTTTGCAAATAACAGCAAAAGAACCAGCCACTGGTAGTTAGGTGTGTTCTTTCCATTTAAACTTTAGAATACGTTCTGAGGATGAAAGTACTCACTGTCAGTGAAGAAGACGTGAGCTGCCCGGTACTGGGGGTTCTGAGGGTCCCTGAAGTCCTCAATCAGTCCTTCAACAGACTGAAAAAGCAGAACGGGAAGGTGACCACACACAGGCGATGGATACCACATCGTCAAACCAAAAGCAGCCATACAGGAGTTGAACCACGTTACCTCATCTGAGGGCGTGATCAGGTAGATGGCCTCCATGCTGGGCAGGGGTTCACGCCGCTTGGTGATATCTTCTACAACTGGAGAGTAGACACAAACAGTAAGAAGCAATATGCATACATCAGTTTGACACTGCAAACATCACATTTGTTTCTTGATCACTTGCGTCTTCATTCAAAGAATGCCTATTATTATTGTGTTGTGATCACTGGTATAAGTGCTATATTTGTTGAGATTTAATATAATGTTTTAATAAAGCAGATTAAGCAAGAATATGCTTCTAATTTAAGTTTCTGGAATAGAAGCATCTGTCTAGAGTATGTAAGTATTTCTGCCCAGGTAAGCTGAGCTGGTTTATCAACGTTCCACACGGTTCATTAATGTGTTTTACTGCTTGCTGAGAAAAGGTTACAGAAACCGTGTGTTACTTTTATCTTCATTTTCTGTGTTTTTCAAGTATTCACTGCACAAAATCTTAAATAAGTGACGATCAAACTATAATGTAAGAGTAAGGTCAGAAAAAACATTGACTGAAAACATTATGTTAATTCTTCGAGTGACTTGAGGTGACCAGGATGGATACTCACTGGTGATTCCCTCTGACATGATGTCTGTCATTCTACAGCAGGAAGAAACCATCCTCATACTGAGCTTGTCCACCACCAGGACCTGCGACACAGTGACACACAGCAGGCACCTTCAGAAGGACTCAACTAGGAATCATCAGGGAGCTTCATGTCAAGATAGACAGATGTACGGGTCACAGATGTCAGCGTAGCGAGCTTGAAGTTACCTTCCACTTTCCCTTTTCTCTTGCCTTCTTGATGACATTGTTCATGAGCTCTGTGGAGATGAAAAATAGGATATATTGCAACACATAAAACATCAAAATACATTTAAGAAGTTTCTTTGCGTACTATTAGAATCATGGTCACTACCGCTTAACTTAATTTACAAAAATAAGAAAATACCCAGAGTGCTATTTAAACCCAATGCTGGAGATGATCCTCCATCTCAATAGTTAGGTTTCTTGGTGGATTCTGGATTTATATTATTATGTTTTATTATTTGACAGTATATTTTACATTACAATAATCCATTATCCTGTGCAACAACACTGGCACCTGTCACACACACAAACACATGCATAGACAAACGCATACAAGTTAAGGTCCAACGCGTGGTCCCGCACTGACTGCCACAAACAGTGAAGACCAAGTCACAAGCTGGGGGTACGTATGTCGGGTACTAGCTCCATGTCTCCTCAGGCATTTCCTGGTCCATCAGTCGATTCACTCCTCCTCCAGCTAGTGTATCCCCCGTTGGCAGTGCTTCCTCCAGCTGGATGAGGTCCAGGCTGCACTTCTTCATCAAGGTTTTGAGATTGGTCTTGTTGACCATACAGTACCTTGCGTGGCAGGCAATCTTTGGGCATCCTGATGAGAGGTGTTGTATTGACGACACACAGATATTTAGTGTGGAAGTTGTGGTCTTGGTTTTGGAAGACTCTTCCTCTAAGTTGGGGGAAAGAAGATGATACAGTTTTGTATCTCCCTTTCATCGGAAAGAAATCTATCAAGGTATCTGGACGACAGTAGGACTGCTAGGGGCTTGTCATAGATAGTGACAGTTGGTAGGTGGTGTGACGGACTAGATGCTCACTGGAACAGCACTTCAGTCTTTACTACATTTACAGAGAGACCCATCCTGCCATGGGCATTGCAGCTGCTGTAAGGGCAGTTTGCAGTGCTTCTGGTAAATGGACCACGACTGCACTGTCGTCTTCATGCCATAGCTCAGTGATGTAATCAGAGGTCTCTTTTGAGACCGCCGGTAGCCTTCTGACGGATGATGTCCAAATAATCTGAAGTTCACAATAATCCCATTGTCCTTCTAGATTTTCTCACGCAGCAGCAATGTAACACACAGGAGGAAGACATTAAAAAGAACTGGGGCAAGGGCTCAACCTTGGCGTACACCAGTGCGTACCATGAATGGCTCTGACTCATGTCCTCCAGCCAAACCACAGGTGGATGTTCTATAGTAGCTCCCTGGTGGCAGTGTCAAAAGTCTTTGACAGATCTATGAAAGCTATGAAGAGGTCCTGGTGTTGTTCAATGCACCTATCCTGAGGTTGGCGTGCTGTGAACACCATGTGCATGGTGCTTCTGTATCTTCTGGATTCAGGCAACAGGTTCTCTGCGTTGTTTTCCACCAGTCTGTGTAGCATGACTTTGGTCTCCAGGCTTGAAATCTCCGCAGGGGTGCAGGACAGGACCAGGGGTTTTTGTTGTTCTTCAGCAACTTTATTGCACACTTGACCTCTTCAAAGGTTGGTGGGATATCAAGGTCTTGCAAAGTGGGATGGGGGATCAGGGAGCCTTCATCGAGGAACCGGGTTTCACTGAAAGCGGCAATGTCAACGTTGTAGTGGTTGAGTTCCGCTGCAATAACTGGCGTTCTCCACTGAGGTCCATCAGTGACTGGATCAGTATCCAGGAAAGTTTGCGTGATCCATGTAGCCAATTTGAGAGAGATTGTTTTCTCCTGTTTTTTTTCGACCGCTGAGTGGCCGAACACACACACACACACACACACACACACACACACACACACACACACACACACACACACACACACACATATATATATATATGTCTATATCAATTGTACTTTGGAATCATTAATGTTGCTATGGGCTACTTTCTTTGTTTGGTTTGGTGTTCTCTTTGAAAAATGGTAAGGAGCAAAGAAAACGGGTGCATGTAATTCTAATTTTTTTTTTTTAAAGGTAGACAAAATTAGCATAGGTTTCAGTCTGCACCTTTTTTCAATCAAAAAAGGGGTAAGAAGGGAAAGGATGAATGGATGGTAAGAGGAAAATAAAGGGAATGAAGTTAGGTCAACAGATACTGTCCATGTTGGAAATCTTTCCTCTCTTCTGTAATTTTTCTTTACCTTGATCATATTTTTTTGTATAAAAACAAATAATGAGAACTAGTGCAAATGATTGATATACGGTGATGCGCAGATTCCCAGTTTGAATATCTATCAAGTCAGTGGACAGGACGTGGAGAGACAGGCCTACTGCAATCACTGGCCCTAATCTGTGCCCAATCCTCTTAAGCTATCCAACCACTCCCCTCTGCTATTTCTGGGCTGCTTGTGTGTCAACGGGCGTGACATCACGGGGCATCATTCACTCGCACACGCAGACGCACAAATCCAAAGAAAAGGCAACATGTACAGTACCATGTCAGAGGGTTACACGCTGAGAACATTTTCAAGACTCTCAAACCACATTGTGACAACAATATACGGAATGAGTGGCTAGAGTTGTATTGACATGATAAGATATTGGGAAAATTCACATGCATTTGAACATTTTTCGACCGAATATCATCTGACTTCTGAGCATTTAAACACGGCTAATTATGAGATTTGAAACTCCACTTCACTGAGTGGCAGGGACAATTATATACTAGTACATCTGCAAATGAGTGAATGGCCCTGTTGATCCAATTATTCATCAGGATTAAGTGGAAGTGACTGAGGAAGAGTGTCATGGCTGAATTTCATAGGCTGGATAAGCAACAGGCAACCGTGTTCTCTAAATCAAGTCCATCAATTTTAATTACAGAAGCCGCAAGTCAGGAGGAGTTAACAGGTCTGCCTTTTGAACATATACATATATATATATATATGCATATATATATATATATATATATATATATATATATATATATATATATATATACGTATATATGTACATAATAGGCAAAACAAAATTTAAATTGTATAACTTATTGTACTGTTAAAATGGTTAAGACTTCGACAACACATTTCCAAATACATAGTTTCTGTTATTCTAAAAGATGATCTTAACATTACTGCTTCTCTCAGCACTGGAAACTCTACCATGTATAGGTTAGTTTGGTGAAAAATAATAATGACGATAATAATGTTGTGAACAGGTGATCCTTCGTAGTCATCAATCCCCCCCACCTGGTAAAATCACTTGATGCTTATGACTAAATTAACTATCTGATATTAGTCCATTTTATCACTTTCCCAGGTGACTGTCCCTATACCTGTCACTGGTCAGCCACCAACCCATACCACACCATAGTTGTCAGAACATAATACCCACAGTGTCGATACATAAATATCAAAACAAGATCTGACAACCAGTATTTTTTTTTACCTATCAATGTGTTTAATGGTCAACGTGTGTTAAAGCTAAAGGTTTAATATTTTCAATAAAGCAAAACAGTATTCCCTTACACGGGCTGCATCTGCCTGTTGTGAACAGACTGAAACACTTTTAGTTTATACTGCTTTGACATAAACAGACAGGTTCATTGCTGGATAATTCCAACATTTTGAATACCCTGAATGAAAACAAACAATTATCCTGGGGATGTTATGTTAGGATGAAATAAAGGCTGTATTTGTTTTGTTTTGTTCTTATATACAAAGATGATTCTCAGCTACAAACGGCTCCTTACTGATGAGACAGTTTTGACAAAGCTGTGACTGTCAAAACTCCCCCGTGCTTCCCTTGCACTGAGGATGATGAAGGGGCGCTTAATCCGCGCAGACAAAGATTAGCGAGGCTGGATTTACACAGAGCCAGGGCTGCTGGTGCAGTCAAAACGGAGGAAAAACGTTTCGAGAGTGATTGACACTAGGACGGGTTGTAAAAAGAGAGAGAGAGAGAAAGAACTCCATTTAGCAACTTTAAATTACTGTAATTTAACTCACTACCATAGTCTGCAGAAATATGACGTTTAATCTGCATTGGGCCTCTGGGCATTGATTGAACTCTCCAAAATAAAATATTAAAAATAAATAGTACTCTTCATTTGCGTTAAATCCATAACAAAAGGAGACGAAATGTTTCCCTTAAATTATAGAAGTTTTGGGTTTATTGTTTTTTCTTAGTTGGAAATCATTTAAACACTGCGGTACCTTATGTGGCGAGCACTACACTTTAAATCAGTAATGAGTGATGATGATGCAATTAAAATAAAATAACACAGAATCATAAAAAATAAAAATAAAAATAAAAAACTTACTCTCTCCAACGATGGCTTTTAGTCCAAGCGGTGCCATGGTGAGGACGCTGCTGCGCGTTCACCGCCTGTCGGTGTTCGACTGACAGCTGCCCACTGACGTCAAGACAACAGCAGCGGGCGTCGCACTTCCGTTTCAGTCCACTACAAAATACAACCAAGGAGTGCAAGGCAGCGCCAATGAACCAAGTGTAATATGAAACAATTCACATTTATACAAGAACTGTACATAAATAATTGAAATTGTAGTAAGTAAGCAACGAGAATGTGGTTCATTGACACGTCCGTGGAAAAAAGACAACAGCGCAACATTACTTGTCGATTTAATTTGAAGCAGCCTCTCCATCAGTCCTTGGTAAATATAGCTAACACCAGCCTGCAAAGGCTGTTCAGAATGAAAATTAGTTCCGGCTATTAACCTACATATTTACATGTCATACAGTTGATATGTAGGCTGTCCCTTTTTTTTTAAATCCCATTTTTCCTTCAGAGTGAAATAGTTCATTCACTTCGTTGAATGGCGGCACGAAACCACATTTACTTCCAATATATCCAATTTAGGACAAGTCTCGAAAGTGTGTGTGTGTGTGTGTGTGTGTGTGTGTGTGTGTGTGTGTGTGTTTTAAGAAGAGTGCAGTTAAAACGTGAATCCATGAGAGGGCAGCAGAGGACCGGAAAGCACCGCAGCTCTACCTGTCGGAAAAAGCGTTTTGTTTAGCTTTGTTTGTATTTTGGGGACTTTATTTAGAACCTGAAAACAAATACAGTGACAGTATCCTTTTTTCATAACCCGCATGAGGTCATGCATTTAAAATATAATCACACCAACTCTGCAGTGGTGTCAGTCTTTTACATTAGACACATGTAGCAAACCATTGCTTTCATAGAAAAGATGAAAATAATAAAAAGTATATATAAAATATTAAGAATTACAGAGAATTAAAAAAGAAAAAAAAGAAAAACACACACACACACAAAACCAAAATGGGATACAAAAAAATGACATTGATGTGTAAGTGTAAAGAGATTCTTGATATGGGTTTTGTTTTAATTTTCTTTACATATTTGTATAGTTTATGGTTATGATTAGTAGAAATTCGATTGGTTTGTGAAAAAAGAAATCTATATTCACTGAATCGTCTTTTTGATTTGATTTGATGTACTTAATGTTTTTTCCAATCAACATGTTCGACACGCTTAAAAGTCTGGTGTGTAAAAAAAAAAAATTGAATTAACCCTGCCTTCCAGCGAGTTTTTGTATTCAGGGCCACTGTCAGGTGGGTTTCCTTAAATACCTGGCACATAATAGCAGCTGTCTAGGAGCAAGAACCTTGCTCTTTATATGTTCCTATTTAAATAGTGACTGTTCTAAAACCAAATGACTTTTATTGTACTGTGAGTATACAGTACACTTTTGTTAATATGTTTATTCGACAGCATGTTACGCTTATATGCACAGTATTTCCCTAAGTAGATAGAACAAAAGTGTGTAAGTAAGAGGGAAAAGACAGAGCCAGTGAAGTGATATCTGCAACCCACTAAGAACACTATCACGGACAGAAATTTTGGCTTTTAATCTGGCAGCTGATGTTGGTTTACCCTAACTTTTAGTTTCTACAAAATCTTCTTTCTGCCTCTTGAGATAAAATGGAAGTCCGGAGGGGCTCACCGATACATTCATGAACTAGCTTGACAGTCTATCCTAAGTCGATCTGCCAAACACAGCATTATTTACCCCCTGATTACAGCTTCCCATTAGGACTTTAGCTTCTTACTACAGCTAATACCTTCCACATGTTTTAAAGGCAACAAAAAACACCTAGTGGTAGGTGTGATCACTAACCTTGGAGACTTATCAGAGGTGTGAGGCTCCTTTATGACATCAAAAAAGGTTGAATTCCAAAACAGAATGTTTTTTAAACAATCGTTTATTAAAAAAGAAAGAAAGAAAGAAAGAAAGAAAGAAATGTAAGCAAAAATTGAAACGATTTCCGTGTGGTTGCCAAAAGAAAAATGGATGGACATCTCTAACTATTTATTTTGTCTATAGTCACATATGGCAGTTTATTTCCGCTGGCAGACAGGAACACTAGTAAGCACTAGGTTGCTCCAATTCTTGGAATTTCTGAGACAGCGGGTTCATAACAACAAGGTCAAGCAGGAAACATTGAAGACAACAAAAACAACAAAGGGTAGAAACGAGAGGAATGCTCGTCAGCTCATTCAAATGTCACTCAAGCAACCTCAGGATGTGATCGAGTCATCTTCCAAAGAATTGGCCCTCATTAATTAGAAGCAAAGAAAAGTTAGGCTGAGTTTTGCTAAAGACTGTATGGATTGAATCATAAAGAACAAGAGTCCAATTTTCAGCTCTGCCCAACACCAGGTTGTCTTACAGACAACTGGAGAATCCTCCAAATCACAGTGTGTCTCACCCGTTGTGAAACTCGGTAGTGCATCTGTCATAACGGGAGTCTTTCAGCAAAGCTGGAAATTAGGCAGATTTGTTTTTGTGACCGTTGCATGAATCAAGCCAGGGTGTGACTTTGCCCTTTCTTTCTTTCTTTCTTTTTTGCTATGACAACGAGCTATGTGCTATAGCAGCCCAATCTCCAGTTGTGAAATCTGACTGAAAGCTGGTGGGAGACAATCAAGAGGAGGATAAAAAGTCACAAGCCATCAAACACACCCAAGCTGCTTAAAGTTTTTTTTAACAGGGGTCACCCATCCACAGTGTGAATGACTGGTGGAGAGCATTGTTCCAATGTTAAGTTAAAACATGACTACATTTGTGGTAACCCTTAAAGTTATTTTGCCAGGTTGTCATTTTCAGCTAACAAATGAACTACGTTTTTGTTTAAAATTTGGAAGAAACTTTACCAGCAGTTTATGTAATGGAACAAAAACGCACATTTAAAGCAGTGTTTTTCAACCACGGTGCCGTGGTACACTAGTATGCCGTGAGAAAATGTCAGGTGTGCTGTCAAAATTATCCAATTTCACTTAATTGGTCTAAAAACTAATAATAATAATAATAATAATAATAATCAAGCTGTACGATAAACCTTAACAGTTTTTACTCGCTTTAACAGCAAAGTTTAAAAAAAGAAAACAAAGAAAACAAAGAAAAGAAAGAAAAGAAAAATGAAATAGATCCTGCGGAGAATTACAAATATTCGCCTTAAAAGTTGTGCTTGTCACTCTGAGTGAGTCACTCTGCGTGTTCACCCACTTCCCACGTCTCCCATTTCGCCCACGTGACCTGAACGCACCGCGGCTGGAGGGAAGGTGGGAGTTCTCTGGCTCGGATAAAGAGGGTGTGTCGGCGCGACAAAGACAAACTTGGGAGTTCGCTGCCGCAAAGCCCAGCATTTCTCCGCTTCCCGTCCCCTCCTATTATTTTATTCCTGTGAGCCGCTGCCTTGCCTTCTCTTCCCTTTCCTCCGGCGTCTCTTGTCACCTTCTCTCCCCCTGCATGTAACGTCGCAGAGGGGCTGAGATTCTATCCAGCGGCGGATCACAACCGCCCACCGCTTCTAAAGTCTTTTTTTTTTTTTTTTTTTTTGGTGTTGCGAGCCAGCCGAGGAGTCTCCCGTGGCGAGTGATCCAGTGCCAGCCAGCCAGCATGGGGGACGTGGTTTCCAGTCACCTGGACGAAGCCAAGCGAGGCGTTATCGCAGGTGAGTTGCGGTTTGTCGCGGGCTTCTTTGCTCGAACGTAGCGGCACGTGCGTTGTTTTTTTTCTCTTCTTCTTCTTCTTCCTCCTCCACGCAGCGTCCACAGTGAAGGAGGGAAGTGAGAGCTGAATGGATGGAAGACGCTTGTGTCTCTCCCCGCCTCGAAGCCTGTGAAAGTAGTGACTTTCACAGGCTTTGCCGACTGTGTGGAGTCTGTCAGGAAGTTGCCCGTTTCAAGTGAGCCAGTGGAGGCAACGCTGGAGCCACTGGCAGCGTGAAACTACATTTGCATAGCAAAATAACACCCCCCTTTTAAAAAATATTTCAATCACATTTTTGTACGATTTATATTTTTATTTTTTTTAAATGAACTTATTTTTTGTCAATATGTAACGCAAGACCTACTTTGTTATTTCAAAAGGTCTTCAATTACAGCAAACTTTTATTATCTAAACAGTTATGTCTTTAGGCCTTGTTTTCAGCCGGAGTCGGCCGTGCCATGCCAAAGGGAGAACCTTCTTGACAGCTTGAACTGAAAACTCTGAAGAGATAAAGAACCCACTTATCAGTCTTGACTTTATCATCAAGTGTTTGGCCTCGTTATTCAGCCTGTTAGAACTTGTTTGGTGATGGCTAACGTCAGAGCTTGGACAGAGTTCACCGTAGCGGATGAAGTACGGCACATTTTGTGCAGGGGGAGAACATAAAATTTTAATCCTCACTGCATATTGCAGGAGGTGGCCCGGTGCTTTTAAACCTCCAGGATTTCTTCGGAGCTTCAGAATATGAAATCGAGGTGCCCCATTCAGGGCCAATCACAGTTCAGCTCATCATCATGGGAAGCAGGATTCTATTATTAACATCCCCTGGATTGTTTACTTTGCGATTCTATTACATTCCTGGCATGATTCCAAATGTTTGTGTCATGTTGTGATTAATGCCTGGTAGATATTTGTTAAACATTCCGATCAGATGGAGAAACCCTGACATGTGAATTAAGGCCTATGTTCAGAGTACTATGAACTAGTAGTTTTAGTTTTTAACAGCAATTTTCTTTACTTAACTCTCAAGGTCTCTCTTAAATACTTCCAGATTGATGTTTACGGCCTCTGTGCGAAGAGCGAGCTCGCTCCTGCTGTGGCAAACACTGCATTTCCATTTCATTTTTAGTGAGGTCACTTGTGGTGTGGCTGTGTGCCCTAAGAGCCGATTTGGGTGAAGACCGAAACTGAGAGATGACAGAAGCATTCGTGCGCTGCAGGACACGTGAGTGGCGGAAGCTAGCTACGTATGGTCGCTAATAGAGAATGCAAGCATGGCGAACGAGTCAGCTGTATTGGTTTTGTGAAACCCGGCCGCACTGGATTTGGTGTGAAATACCTGGTGCGAACCAACATGGCGTTTACGAAACTCAAAGCAAATACCAGGGACCAATTGAAAACACGTGTAGGGTTTTTTTGGGAAATGAAACCGAGAAGACGGAGAAAAGGAGAATATGGAGGAGTGCGAAAGAGTCGAGACGAGACACTTTACTGGTCGATAGCGAAAACGGCATTATAGCAGTATTAGTCAACCGCAAATAAATTTGTGATGGTGACTCACAAGTCATCATCTCAAATAGCTAACAAGGAATGGAAAATCACGAGGAAAAGAATCAAAAGACATCAGTGGTAAACAACTTGTGCATTAAAATCGGGAGAGAAGTAGGCATGTCAGGGGTTAACAAGTTGAAAGTGAGATATTTCATTTTGGGGTTAATTTTTTTCACTGAAAATGGGTATTGAGCAACGGCTGCCAACGTGACTTCCTGTTCCACTCGGTCTTAACTTTTGGTGGAATCTGCTTGTCGATGTCTCAGCCTGCGTTCCTTCTAAAGCCTCTCTCTGGGCCTTCTGATCTGCCTGCGAGGCAACTAGAGATTGGCTGAAAGTGATCAATGGCCAAACTACAGCCTGGTCCCTAACACTGAACTGTTGGACTGGAGCTTGTTGACTTTCAGTAAACCCTGGATTATGACAGACGCACAAGGAACTGTTCTCATACATCTCTGTATTTCATAAAGGGGTTTTCAGTATTTTTGAAATATTGAAAAGTTGTTGTCAATGCTGTGAAGTAAGATTTTGCTGGTTGTCACTGTTGAGTCTCTGCTATTTTTTTTTTGGAGTCCCGGGGGTGGATAATTACATTGGCCTTTCGCGACCCTGCTGACCCACTGATCTTCTTCTTAGGATATTGCGTCCAATGTTTTATTCCCCCATAAACGCTAAACAGTTCATGCCTCGCAGTTGAGCTGCTTCTGTGTAAGAAATAAGATTTTTCTGTCCTCTAGTCTCTCCCAATTTGCTGCTCCGGTCCCAAAATCCAGCCTTAGTCAGACGCACACATCAGATGTGGAATCTGAAGAATGCACAAAAAAGCGTATGTCTGCAACTGGATGGAAAACTCCTCCGGGCCTTGATCCACTCCGGCAGAAGCCAGGGGGAGCTCAGAGTCTGGCTGACCTGTGGGAAAAGTCCCTGGATGTTTAAAAAAAATCTCCACAGTGTGTCGTGTTACTTTGTTTTTTCTTAGTGCTATATTTACAGCTCGACACAACTGTGAAATGTTCTACTTGTCGGGGGCTGACATCACTACGATGAAGCAGCCCAGTACTTTAGGTGCATTGTTTTAGACTGCTAATAGCGTGCTCTTCTAATGGCTGTATGATTACCCTGGTTTCTTTTCTTTGTGGGGAAGAGCTCTGTCTCTGATGGTTGGGGGGAGTGTCCGCGCTGACTCAGATGTTGCGCTGTCGACTTCCTCCGTAACCTCAGGCATGAGAGGTCAGTTTGAGAGGGAGACGCAGGGCGTTGCACAGGGTGCAGCTCCACTCACCCACTCCACTGAACACGTGGCCAACCCCTCATTTCCTCCTCTTGGGTACAGGCATTACTGTGTTCATCTCAAACCAGGCGGTGGCACTTTACTTTCATATGAAGTTGTTTTTGAAAGAATGATAATGAAAACCACCCAACCATGCGACCTACCGCCCTTGACATTGACAGTTGGTTTTGTTATGTTTTCAGCTCTCATTACAGACTTTATAGTCTGTAATTGCTTCTATATGTACTGTTTGTATACAACACAGCGTTCTCTGTCCTCAGACTCAAATTACAAATCAGTCAAGTAGCTGTAAGCTGTAACTCGATCTGTCAGTCAAGTTACAGTTATCCTGATAATAAGCACGCTGTAGGCAACTAACCTTGCAACAAACAGCTTTTTTGAAGAGGTGGATTCTGGAAGCGCTTTGCTAAATAGAAGATAAGTCATTTAAAGATCATTTTATGCGAAATTGAATTCATTTGGCAATATTTTCTGACAATAAGTGTCTGCAACCTATCGGCCCGTCCCTAGAAATAACAGAAGTCAACCGTCTCCACTTTTCAAAAAGTGTGCAAAAACACTGAGTTTTGGAAATCAGCCCTTTGTGATGTCACAAAAGTTGTTGGTATCGGTCTCATAACTTTCTGTGCATGAGTGTGTACGTACGTACATACATACATATACATACACACATACATACATGCATACATGCATACATACATACATGCATATGTGTAGGACTGACCAATTTACCAACTTGCTTTGTACTTTCTTTTTTTTTTCTTTTTTTTCTTTGAAAGTTTAGCAAAGTACTTTAGCCACATTCTGTAAATGTGTGTTTGTAGACTAAAGGACCGCACATAAAATTCTACGTAATGGATGTAAACGTAGAGCCCAATACAAAGGCAGGCTATTTTCCCTGAAGTCACAGGCACCATTTGAGTACTTAATCACAGCCATCATGTTGTTTCAGTGGAGTTTAACAACATCCATCTAGTTTCTTGCACAGCGTGCTGTTGCCCACACAGCAGTGCTGTTTTGGTCCGAGGGTGAGGAGCCAGGAAACGGGAAATCTGAACATGTGACAACACATTCTTTTTTTCTTCTTTGCCTCTATTATATCTCCGGGCTCTGGAGGGGGTGTTGAGGGGGCCAACAGGAAAGGTCTCGGTGGTCTGGCGAGGCGTGGCACTCTCACCTTTAACATGGACCCTATTCAGCATAGAGGGACTTGTTTTGAACAGGTTCTCTGGGATGAATAACCTGCTGCTTGTGTGTGAACCCTAAAGATAAAGCAGATTCTCAGGTGCCAGATACACCGAATTCTCCTCTCCAGTCAGCAAGATGTTAATTCTTAATCAATTGGTTATGTGTTCACATTGTGTCACCAGTGCAGGACCACTAAAAAGGGGATTTCCTATACAGTACACAATGAGGCTCATAGGCTGACTTCCTGAAAACTAGACAAAAATGACTTCATCGTCGACGTCAACATATTATTATTATTATTATTATTATTTTTTACAGACAAAGCCAAGACTTTAGTATGAGATAGAATAATAGAATGAACTGTTGGGTGCCAACAGGAAAATTTCAAGTGTCCTAACCACACTGTTCAGTTTTAATGTCTACTTAGAAGACATACAGTAAATATGTAGAAACATCCTTATCAGGAAGTTCGTACCTTTTAAAGGGCTGATAGGCTGCTCACAGCTGAAGTGCTCATCAGGCATACAGTATACTGTACAAAGAGAGCCTTCAGTTTGTCGTAATTCATTCTCTTGTTGTATATTCTAAACCTTCCTAATCCACTTTGGAAAGGCATGAAAAAAGGCCTGATGAGCAACACAAAAAGCATGGAAGGCTCCAAAAATATTCAAATAAATTTTAGTTGCTCAGACAGAAGGACAGCGGATTTTCATTGTGGCTTTCTAAAACTGCAATCATCTATTTTTTTAGCACCTCTGACTCACTCCCTTTTTGAAGGCAAAACAGTCAGCTGCTGCTCCTAAACAGCTCCATATTTATGTTGAACCTCATTTAGTAGTACTAAAAGTTTACACGTCGGACGTTTACAGTGATTTACTTGAAGTCAATTGTGGCTATTCACAGAGGTAGTATTAGAAGTCAGTTCACTTACTAAAAATGTGCCACCTAACAGTATCCTTTTGAGGTCATGCTGAAAACCTGGTGCAGATGAGACCTGGAAGAAACTTAAATGCCAATGGCTTTTATTTAGCTTAGCGAATAAACAAAGTTAGCCTCAATCCAGTGCCCCGGACTCCTGCTGCAGAGAGGGCCTGTTGCTCTCACTTCGGTTTACTTCAAATGGGAAAACGGTTTGAATTTATGGGTCCAACCATGGGTCTCTCACAGTGGAATGTTTTTGTTAAGGCACCGAGGAGAAATGGGGAGGGGGTGGGGTAGCACTCTTGTGGGACAGTCTCTGAACTCTCCAGTTCATTCTGTTATCGTGAGCTCTCAAAGCAACACAATAAGAGGCGGGCGCTGTTTGCGCTGTAAGGTACATATAATGCAGGCTCCTGTGTACGTGATTTATTCATTCATTTATTTCTCTATTTATTTTTCACTTCCAATAAGATTGGCACCGTGATGAAAGGCAACACTGTAGTCATCATCATTAGAAGCGGCTGCCCTCAGCACTGCGGAGGCCCCCATGACAATTAGCCTGTTAGTTAGTCTGCTGCAGGAGAGCAGGGAGTCAGCTACAAGTTCAGCAGCAGCATTTACAGCCTACTAATGCGCTCTTTCATTCTCGGTGTTGTTAAGTGGTCAACATTGCGTGGTGCTGCCTTTTAGTCCTCTCAGTACTCGGAAATGTTGTCCTTAGTTATCCACTTGGGTAGGAGAAATACACATTTAAGAGCTCCCCTTCATCTGTTTTCTAAAAAATTATAAAGCAAAATTCTCTGAATAAACCAGTGCACGTCTACCCCGACATGGACAAATTCATCACAGTTTAACATGTTTCCTTTGCAACATTAAGGTTAACCTATAATTTCTACAATAAATGATTACCTTTTACTAGGCACTGTCATCTGTTTTCTTTACCTTTAAATTGTGTTTGAATGACATTTTATGCATTAGACATTATTATTATAATCATAATTATGTGTGAGTAAAGGCCTGGGTTACTGCAGTTTAACTCATACTTCATAGTACTTGGTTACATCGTTGTCATCTCACTATTTTCCCAAATCCAAATTAATCCAAAATAAATCACAAAAATAAGACTAAAATAGTAAGGATGGCACAAACCTTGCACATGCTCCAACACCACCCCACCAGTCACCCTGATCCTCTTGGTGGCCTAAATTAAATTCTGTTATGGGGCCACCAAGACTGTTCATTGTTGAGGCTGGTCCACATAACTTACAAACTTGCTCAATTGTTCTTTTCTTTGTTTTTTGTTTTCGTGGGCAGGATCTCCACTTGTGTGTGGCCAATTTGGGCTGTGTGTGAATTATACCCTTTTCTTTTGCAGATTTTGGATGTTGTAGATGTTTTGTTGGCCCCCGCAGACAAACTTGAGCACGCACTGGAAAGGCTGATGGCTGCCTGCGAAGCGGAGATTAAAATCAGCTCCTTGCAATCCAAGGCTACAGTTCTCGACCAAATATTTGTTAGATTACTTCGCGCTAGTACCCCAAGCCGGGCAGTTTAAGTGGGTGATGGACAGCTGGTTTGGAGTGGAATGTGTGGTAGAACCAGTCCACGAGGCAAAGCTCTTGTCTCCACCAGGTAGCTTATACAAGTGGCCAAAGTGGAGGGTGGCGGTGGGTTGGCATTGGATACAGGTGAGGAGCTTCCCCGTGTGGAGGTAACCTTTAGGTCTCTGCATTGAAACAGGCCAACCGAGGTGGTGCAGGTGTCTGATCAGGAAGCCTCTGAGATAGCTTGAGGTGTTCCAGTCAGGTCCATTTGGGTGAAGGATCGGGCCGTTGTTTGAATGGTTGCATAACCTAGCAAGCCTGAGACTGTCTTCAGGCGCCCCAGAAGTATTTGGACAGGGTTGCTGTCGGAGAGAAGGATGCCTGGAACTCCTTGCCAAGTCTGCACACTGCGTGACCCGATACTGAGTATTCAAAAGCAAAAGTATGTGTGGATATGAAATGGGGAGGTATGGATCTCTGCAAATCGCTGCAAATCTCGACCCTGTTTTCCACTATGCGTCTTAGACTCACTCTAAACATATTCATGATTTGTAAGGACACAATCAACAAAAACTGTGGTTCGTCGGCTTCTTTTCTGTACATTTCCAGCACCTGGAGGAAAATTATGGAGGCTTTAGTACTGAGTGTTCATTTGTAGGTAGCTGCTAAAGCCTTACTATTGGCATGCTGTTGGTACACTGTCTCCATAACTTGTCATGTGACCTTTTTTGTCAGGCGTCGTCTCGGCCCTGGGTGTTAAAATATCACCAGCATGATGAGTGGAACATTTTAATTCCAAATGTCAATGGAACCAGAACTTTTAGTGGTCGTCATTCATGGATTGTTTGTTTTTGCAGTTAATCACTGTTTTAGAGACCAAAAAACTGAAACACTGAGCAGTTGGAGATGTGCATTCACAAGTTTAGAGAAGGTCAAATCAAGTGTGCGTCTAAAGGTGATAGTGCAATTTGGGCACCTTCTGAAATTTCATCCCAAAGCAGAACATCTTGAACCTTTTGTCTCCAGTGTCCAGCTTGGTTTGGATGTGTAATCTGGGAAATAAGTGCAATTATGAAACCACTCAAGCACTATACACCCAAAGCTAGTCCGACACATATGTAGTATTTAAAACGGCACTCTGTCAGTGGACTTTGTGTTTGTTTTTCCCACCCCTTCCTTTCCTCTTTGTTTTTTAAAGTTGTGGAGGACTTTCCCCTTGTGACTTCCTGTTGGGTCGAAACAATCACCCAATGGTTCATTGTAACTATTACACAGTATATATTCTGGCTTGAGAGCTACATTTATTTATGTTTTTCCAGTGATTTCATGAAGTGGCCTTTTTAAAATTAGATTTGTTAAGTGAATTCTGTTGCCAACTACGATTTATTTATTTTTATTCATCTTTGTTATCTGAATTTGACAACATCTAACTACCATAGAATTGATTAGAGTGCCTATATTTATCCCACTTTGAGGGAAATTGCATAATTACAGCAACAACATCAACGGCAAGTTCTATTAATTACAATGAGGGCACAACATGAGGAGACAATTCTTCACACTCCCATTGGAAAGATCTCTTTAAGCGTATTCTTCTCAGAATAAACTTCAGTGCTATCGGCAAAAACAGTGGCCCAGACGGAAGTGGTAATGATGGAGTTGTATATCTGCAATAAACTAACTGAAACGCTGCTTTAAATGACATAATGTCTTTCGGCTGCTTGGCAACTTGGTACTTGGGCCTTTGGTTGCTCTCCAAGCTTGAGGCTTTGCCAGGAATACTATCAACCCCGACCAGCTTGACAGAATACATGTGCTTTTTATTTCACTTGCATATCGGCAACCATTGTTTTACACCTTTTTTGTTTTCTTTAGAGAAATGCAGTTTTATGTCAGTTCATGACAAAGTGAGTCTATCATTTGTTTTCTTTTCTTTTCTTTTTCACAATTCCTATATAGTCTAATAATTGGGCCAGACCAGGTAGTGTGAACTGTATGACATCAAAACCCTTACAGTGTGATTGTTATACATGTCAGTGTAGGTTTGAAAGCAGGGTAAGTGGTGTAATGTCTCTTGAAAGCCCGAAATAAGTCATCCTTTGTGTTCCAAAAATGTATTATTAAATTAATAAATGACCCCTGTCTAACTTTTAGGATTTAAAAACTTAACTCAGGTGAAACTGTCGCCTCACATTAAGAAGTAGAGACACATCCAGGTTTGACTCCTCGGCCTGGGGCCTCTCTGTGTTTTCAGTTTGCATCTCCTCCCCGTGTGCGTGTCCATATGTTCTCTCTCTTTCTCTTCCTATGTGGCCCTGCGATAAACTGGCGACTTGTCCGGGGTGTAACCCAAAGACAGCTGGCACAGGCCTCTGCACCCTCTGCCCCCCCCTCCTCCCTGGGTTGTCGTGGGTGGTGGGTGCATGTGTAATGAAAGTGACTGAAGCCCGTCTGTCAAGGCAAAAGTAGAGATTTTTTGTGTAACTTTGATTCCAGTCCTTACATCCATCAATTTTCACCTCCAGAGGAGTGAAAATGCCAGCTGTCTTTGGGTGTGGAAAGACAAACAGCCCTAAGGACATCAACTAAGGACATAGTAAGAGTTCCAAATTTGCCTCGCACACGTTAGGACAGGCGGAGAACCTGGAGAGAACCCACACAGACGCGGGGAGAACCTGCGAACTCCACACAGAACGGACCCAGAGATCGAATCCGCAACCTTTTGGTTGTGAGGTGACGGTGCAAACCGCAATGGTTTGCACCGTCACCTCACAACCAAAAGGTTGTCGCAGCCATATTCGTATTATCACACATTATCCGTGTCACTAAAGCCAATTCGTCACTTAAATTACGTATTTCTTTGTTTTTATTTGTGCGATGTTCCCAATTTCAAATCTGGGTAGAATTTTGACCTTTAACCTAAAATCTTCTCCCGTGAGTCACTCCTGCTCTGTTATAGGTACTGGACATCAAAGAAACCTTTGGAGATGGAAAAAAAAATCAACTGCAATATTTTATGCTTTTGTTTATATATTTTTGTATATATTACACCATGTGCACAATCAGTATGCAAATGTAGAAAAAGAAACGCCAGTGAAGGCAACAAGGAAATATCTTGTCCAGTGTCGTACAGTCCTAAAGGCACGCACGTCTTGTGTCTTCCAGGTCGCACTACAGAGGTGATGAATGGCTTTGGCCGAGTGTACGAGCAGCAGTTTGCTGTGGCGCTCTTTAACAAAGTCCGCTTCGACATAGAAGGAGGAGGAGGCCCTCAGCCTCAGCTGTTGCATCGCAAGGTAAACTATCCTTTCAGAGTTTAAATGTTGGATTACTTAAAACTCTTTGTATTTTATTAACGTAATGACGGTGCTTATCAACGCAAGGAACTCATGAAAATATTTCTTGAAAATTGACACTAATAATTGAGACTTTATGTGTGTGTGTGTGTGTGTGTGTGTGTGTGTGTGTGTGTGTGTGTGTGTGTGTGTGTGTGTGTGTGTGTGTGTACTTGTTACTTACAGAATGACAAAAAATGTCATTACAATTGTTTTTGTGTTGTTTTTAGATCAGCTTTTTTTTTTCTATGTTGTAATACGACGCCTTCCTGTGAAGCAGCAGCACCCTGTCTTTCATTATTCTGTTAAATCCTGGTAAATGTAGTAAATAGCTCTTGGCATTTGGTGCCACGGAGACGATGAAGAATGTCGAAATCAACTTTGTCAATGGGGCGGACACATTAAAGTGTGTCACGCTTGTAAATGCCGCCGTCTGCTCCTAAAACCGTCCTGCTACAGAGCAAAGGTCACTTTGCACTCCCTGCTTTCTTTGGTAATATTCTCTAAACCGTGATCACTTTTCACCCCTAGGTTCCTCTGGAGAACAAATCTATTTTCAGCGGCTCACTCTTTCAATACCTGGAGGACAACAAGAAGTGGAGGGAGCGCTTCCTGTTCATCCCCGACTCGTACAACATCAACTGCTACGACAGCAAAGCGGTGAGAGAAAAGCGAAAGCGCACGCCGTCTTCTGCAACCTTGAGGTTACAGTTTAACATTTAACGCGTTTTCTCTGCTCCTTGTCTCGTATGTCAGTCCCACGACAAGAACCATCAACCCAAAGGAACCATCAATTGTGCCGGCTACAAAGTGCTAACATCTATTGACAGCTACCTGGAACTGATCAACAACAGTCTGCCTGGTAGGGGGGGGTTGTGGGTTTTAAAAAAAAAGCAGCAGATGATGGCGAGTGAAGATGCCAGGACATAAATGGAAAAATAATCAAAGCATCTGCTCAGGTGGACTTGTAGGGTAGTGATTCTCTATTTGACTCTATTTTAATTGGCTTTATTAGTCGTCATGTGTTAAATGAACCTATTTGCATCTACTCCGCCATGCATTCTGGGGGGGAATGAAATGGCAAATATTGCTTCACATTCTCTCAGGCAAACGCACACAGCAGACAGCCTGCGCTATTCACACATTTGGCTGACCGGGACCTTGTTGCACAACGTCGGCTTGCACCTTCACTGGGTGTCATTGCATTTACACATGCAAAGCCCTATAGCTATTGCCACAGATACTAATGTCACCATGATGCAATAAATACATTTAAAGAAGACAAGCTGCAAAATATTAGCATCAGAAGATCACATGTACACAAAAGTGTAAAAATGAGTTTTTGTTACTGGATTTGAAAAAAAAAAAGCCTCACATTTGTTTGCGTTCCTTTGCTGCTGAATTTAAAGAATTTGAAAGAAGTGCAGCAGTGTTTGCAGTTGGGAGGGATGAGCGAGAGGCTCATTGTGATATTTGATCATTTAATGAAGGGAGTTAACGCTGTGTTTTCTAACCTGCCACAGGCTACTGACCATGCTAGAGAATTCTCCACTCTGTCATTTACTGTTCATTTTGATTCAGCTTTACTTTGTTAAAAGCAGTGGTAGAAATTGCAAAGTGCCCAAGTTATTTCCGCTGCTTTGTTGTCTGAAGTTTCACGGTAAGGATAGGAAGAATACCTCTGAAAGATGACATTGGCATGCAAAGCTACACTTTGTGTAACCTGGAGTGTCGCCCCTCCCCTTCGCTGGGAGTGTCAGCTTCTGAATAACTGTGTCCAGACATACAGGGTGTTTTTTTGTGTGTTTATAATGGAAAGTTTTGGGGGGGGTTTAAATTTGAAACTGTAGAGTTAAAAAAAAGAAAAATTAAAAAGGCAAAATGAAAGATGTAAATAAGTTATCATCATTATTTATTTAGTAAAATGTCCAAATGCCTTTCAATGTCAAGCTCTTAAGTTTGACTCATGTCTCTGTTTGTCCTCCATACTGAATGGGTTGGTTTCATTCAACCCGTGTAAAATGGTTTCATACTGTACAGTTTCAGTGTAGTTTTCCGCTCAGTTTAGATGAGAGGAATTCTGCCCGATAAGAGGGAGTTTCTCTCTCGGCTCACCTACTGACATGAGGCTCCAAGCTGCCTTTTAGTAAACGCAGTAGTAACACTTTGTATATTGATGTTCAGGTGGAGTCCAAAACATAGTTATAATGTGGTTATAACAGAGTTATAACTAACAAAGTTATAAGTTTACATGATGATATTGTTGTTTTTTTCCTATGCAGATGTAAAAGCCAAGGTGGGGAGTTCGCCCTTTATTAAGTGCCATACCCAGTTCTCCCTGATCCTCTGGCACCCGTACGCCCACCACCACTACTTCTGTGTGGCCTCCGAGAAAGAGCAGCAGAAGTGGCTCGCTGTCCTGCAGGACTGTGTCCGACACACCAGCGACGGTGGGTTTTACTTTCAATGCAAAATTTTTGTTTGTTTGTTTTCTTTCCCCCTTTTCTCAAATGCAAAAATTTAATTCCACAAAGAGAAGGCAAAAAGGTTTGTCAACTTCACATGGAATTTTTCCTGAGTTACCAATAAATACCCACTGAAGAAATTGCATAAATGTTGATGGCAAGTCAGCCCATCACCATCACCATCTCCTCATTCCCTTGCAACGAAATGCAAGACCAACCACGATGCTGCATGAATAACTACTGGTAATCTTTTAAAACCGACCAGTTGTGAACAATTAATTTATTTAGTCATGTTTTACCACATTTACCTTTTGGATGGAAGGTGAAACATCTTACAAATAGAATGCAAGAAATAAGTCCAGTGGCCTGAACAATTAAACACCACAATCACCTGAAGGACTGCCTGACCTCAAGGACAGACTGATAACTGTGTTTGTATTAGTATTGCTGGTAAGAAGTCCCCAACACTTTTATATATTTAAGTAAGAAAACCTATCGCATTCGCGACTCTTGACCTAAATGCTGCCGCCTTGACCAGTCTGACCTGAACGCCTTGCTGCAACATGATGTATTTATTTTATTTTGACCTTGACACAAATCGGAACAGGGCTAAAACATAGTAATTGACACCTTTTACTAAAGTAAAGAGCAGCAACTTGACTGACTGCTAACTGTCAGGTGCCAGAGTTTGTCAGCCAAGCTGGCACCTGCATTCTCAGACACAGTTATTTATTGTCAGGTGCATTTAAAACCAGACAAATGGCTCTTGCAGGACTTTTTGCATTAAGTTCTGGAAGCCTACGTTTTCCTGGTGCAACTTCACAGAAATGCCAGCAATGTTTGTATGGGCTTTACACAAAGGTAGACACACATTTTTCGCGTCAATTGTTTAGACTTAACACGTTATCTTTTCATTCAACCATCACTCCACATTCTTCGTTCTATATTGATTATTCTTTGTAAACATGACTTGAGGATTTTGTTATGTTTTTTTTTTTTACTTTTCCGCAAAGTGGTGTAACCCTCCGTGGTCATGCAATAACACCAAGAAATATAGAAGCAAAAAAAATCAGTTAATCATTAGATTTTTTTATTTTTTTTTTATTTTTTTGGAATTTGCAAAAGCAATTTGGCTCAGAGGGCTTTACATTCTGTACAGATGCAACAAAATGTACTCTTATTAGAGAATAATTGGTCACAAACACAGATCACTCCAGCGTAAACGTCTCATCGCATGAGGAGTCGTTGATTTTAAACTTCAGCAGTTGGAGGAGACCTCAGATCCAGAGGCTTGTGTGCCAAGGCGGGAGAAGGTCGTGATGTCAGGAGTATTCAGCACTTGTCTTCCTTGGTTGCTGCACACAGCAGTGAAAGTATTATGCAGTAAAGCCTTGTGCAAAGTCACGCCCCAGATTTCAGTGTTAACTCAGTCCTGAACCAACTTGAAGCACAAACGTTGAAGCGCGTGAGTCACAATCACGCCTCACATCAAGTGCACAGGAGTATCACACGGGAGGCTCTTTGCTCATTTAGAGATTTGATGACCCTCCCATAGGTGGAGCTATACTCCTTTTTACAAAATCACTTGACAACAGTAGGTGTTTAGAGCAGGCATGGACAAATGTCGGCCAAGGGGCCTCATGTGGCCCGTTGAGCTTTTAAATCTGTCCGCCAAACTTGAAGAAATTATATTAATAGTCAGTAAATCATAAAATACCTGCATTTCATCCGTCTTTTTCAGTGTTTTAAGAGTCATTTCAATAAAGAGATAAATACCGTGGGACTTCAAAGACAGATATTTAGTTATTAAGTTAGATGTTAAAGCACATGTTTTCCACAAATCCCATAAATGTTTTTTTCCTCCTGAGGTGAGGTCACCAAAACACTCCATCCATCTGCTCCTGCTGGCCCTCAAGTCAAAAGGTTTGCCCACTCCTGAGTGTAGTTTGTTTGAGAACTACCCTGGTTAAAACCCTTTCCATTGGCCCCTTTTTTTCTCCATTGGCTGGTAACAAAGTAGTGACTGGAGCCTGTGAGAACCTGGAGTAGGAAACGGCAGCAATAGTTGACATGCCTGAGCTGTGACACAGTCGTTGAGCTGTGTGGCATCCGCTCGTAGCGCTTGAATGACTCCATATGTTAAGCGGCACACAGAGACCTGCACCGAGGTGTTCAACATGTCCGGTAGTTGTCGGGGTGTGAGTGATCTCAGCTCCAGGTCGCCAGGCCGTTTCTCAACACACGGTGGTGTTTGTGTGCGACACTGCACTGCACTGCACTGCACTGCACTGCACTGCACTGCACTGGAAAAACAAAGTCGAGCTGCCGTCCCAATACACAGCTTGGTCTTCACACTAGCTGTTCACTCTCAGTACTTGTCCTCAGATTCAGTTGTGGCTTTGGGTGTGCCAGACCTCTTTCCTGTCAGAGTTTGCCCCAGTTTCCGACTTCCTTTTGGTGGTGAAGGAAGCTGTACTCACTGACACCTTGACACCTTTCTTTGCAATTTCTCTGTAGGAAACACCTACATTTTCAAGTGTCATGATGGTCTGTCTCTCTTCCACTGTTAATTGACTTTTTTTCTTTTGCCATCTTTGTAGCAACACACTGCCTTCTGCAGTACAACACTGTTGAACTGATGCTCACGAGGGTATGGTAGCACAGTGTGTTCAAAACTGCTTTTATGCAGACAGAGGGGGTTGTAAGTAATCCAGCAAAGTTGGAACACCTGTAGGAATTAGAATAGTATTAGCACCAGCTTTCAAGGCTTGATCACCCTCCATTGCTGCAGGACAGCTTTCAGTTGTTAACCCATTTTGTGTTCCGTGAAAGACGCCTGGGAACACCAGACACTTTTCTCGTGTCTGGCAGCTCCGTGGTTCTGTTTCTTTTTTTTTTTCTTTCTTTTTTTTCTCTACTGTTTTTAGTTCCTTGTTTGTTATGTTGTGTATATATGTAAATCTGAAAATAAAATATAAGAAAACAAAAAGTGGACTTGTGGGCAGTGTCTAATGGTGTCTTGTTGTCCAATCCAATAACAGGTTTACCAGAAGAGGATAAGGTCCTGACACCAGCCTTTACCGATGCCGTGCGACTTTACCGCCAAGCTCAAGGGCACTATGGCACCTGGGAGATGATGTGTGGCGCTCCATCGCAGGTCAGTGAGTGGACCTTGTTCTCAAGGCATTTGGCTTCGGCAGTTGCTTGGATCAAATTTCAGTGTTTGAATTGGTCCAATTTCAACACGGAGCGTCTTCCAACGTTTAAATCAAGATGATGATGACGACGATGATGATGATGATGATGATGATGTCCCTCGTGCAACCACTGGTCTCAGGAATGTTTTTGTCCTAAGCTGAAGAGCCCTTGTTATATTTTCTTTTCCTCTCTTATCTCATGCCTTTAAACACGTCAGTGTCCTCAGAGTGTTTCCGTGTCCTACATATTCACGTATTATACAGATGTGAGTCTCAGGGGTGCAGTCAGCCCCTGGTTTCTGCTCCTCCAGCGCTAAACTGGTTTTTCAAGATGTTGCAACAGAAATTGTGTTGCTACTTTCTTGAAATTGTACCTCGTCCAACACACCAAAAAGCATATGCTTTTTTTTTTTTTTTTCTTGTATAGTCCCAATTGACTTGAGACAGAGAAATGAATTGATTTGGAAAAGACTAGTAGAATCTGGTTCTCTACCAGACCAGAACCTCTCGGGAGACTTTCTGTCAGCTGTTGCTGTTTTCTTCTCGGTAGATCCTGTCCAACCTGGTGATGGAGAGTCTTCTGCCTGAGCTGAGGGAGCTCATCTCCCCCCGCCTCAAGGGCAAACTCTATGAGAGACAGAAGAACTGGATGCTGGTAAAAAAAAAAAAAAGAAGAAGAAAATAATTAAAAATTAAAGAAAATGAAAATAAATTATGTAAACAGTACACGCCGTAAGTTCTAAAATTAATCACAGGTTTTGATTGTGCGTCTGTGTGTGCCAGAAGAAAACAATCTTCTAACTTGAGACGTGTGTCCTCATGTGCAGATTAGTGACGTGGTCTACACCCTAGTGCAGGGCCAGTGCCAGGCCCAGTACGAGTCGCTGTTGAAGAAGTGTGAGGCAGCGCGCCCCTCCCTGGAGGCCTCCATACGAACTGACATGGACCAGATCATCTCCTCTAAAGAACACGTGACCAACAAGATCAGAGGTTTGCACTGCAGTGGGCCGACTGTAACTTTCTAATTCTGTGACCGTAGAGCAACGTGCTGAGCAGGTCTAGACCACGCTCCTACAGCCAATAGTTCCCAACAAGGTTGAGTGCTGAGGAAAGGAAAATCTGTCTTCATTAGGGACAGAAACCTCAGGCAGATCCAGACTCTCTAAGAGGTTGACAACCTCTTCAGTCCGATTCTCCATTTAAAATCACATTCAGTACATATTGAGCTCTAATACCATTTCTGGTAAACAATGCAAATTCTAGAATATTCCATCAGTCGAGATTGGGTCATGTGACCTTGTTTCTCACAAACAACACAGTGTATTTAGGCTAGAGATGCAAATTATCTATGAATTCATTAATCGTTAGTTGATTGACCTTTTCGATCAATTAACGATTAATTGATAAGTGGCGATTTTTCCCGAGAACCTAAATTTCACAATGAAATATGTGGAAGGAACACATTATTTAATCCTTGAATGGGGTCCAACGTGGCGCATTTTTACATTAGAGTACAGTAGTAAGTTTTGTTTGTTTGTTTAAAAGTAACTTGTTCTAGATATATTATGACAATCACAGTATCTCCGGGGAATTGCTCTTTCCTGCCACTTCACTGTTAAAATGATATTAACTACGTGTGTAAAAAATGTTCAGTTAATTGCGACTAATTTAATTTAATCAATTAAATTCTTAATCGACAATTAATCTATAATCGATTAATTGTTAACGTCCCTAATTTTGACACACTATTTCTACTCACAAGCTAATCAACCTCAGTAATTTTTTTGTTGTTGTCGTTGTTTTGGTTGTTGTTGTAAAAGTGTCTCACCATTGTTTGACTGTACTCCCTAGTAGTTACTCAGTTTTGAGCCCCAGCACTAGTTAACGGGAACCTTAAACCACAATGAATTGATCTTATGATGCCAAAGGCAGCGAGTGGATGAGGCCAGTTACATCCTTTTTAACCTCTCATTTCCAGTGATGTGCAGCTCAATTCAAGCTGTCTTTCTTGTTTGTATGTATCTCTGTTTTACAAGAAAAGTTGTTCAAAGTGCAACAATTTGAAAAGTGACAAGTGTCTGATTTCTTGATCTTTTCCCCGCAGGATTAGTTCTCCAAAAGGCTGAAAAACTGCTTAAGGTCAGCATCCAGCCCTACATCAGCTCCATACTGGACGCTCTCATGGAGCCGACCAGCCGAGGCTTCTCCGAGGTCCGCGATCTGTTCTTCAAAGAGCTGGTGGAAATGAGCAAAAACACAATGAACGGAGGCACGAAGGAGACCATCGCACAAGTGAGAAGGGAGTCCCCCTGGTTGTGGTTCAGTTTCAGCTTTTGTTTCAAGGGTTCCATGCACAGACGCATTAGTCATTGTGTCTGCAGTTTTATGTTGCGGTTGCCACGTGACAGTAAAGTGGAAATGAGTAGTTTGTCCCCTGTGCCTGCTGTGTCTTTCTCAGCACATGGAGAAGATCTCCATGCTGGCCTTCCACCCGGTGAAGATGCAGTGCTGCTACGAGAAGGTGGAGCAGCTGAGTCTGGAGGGTCTGCAGCAAAGATTTGATGTCTCCAGTCCCTCAGTGTTTGTCCAGAGGGCCCAGATCCTCATGAGAGAGGTATCACTCTAATGCTGCTGCTGCCGCTGCCGCTGCTGCTGCCGCTGCTGGTGCCGCTGCTGGTGCCGCTGCTGGTGCCTTGCTTTATTCCTTTCACAGTTATGTCAAATCCGCACAGTGTCAGTGGAGCAACAGTTTTGAAATTCATATGTTACAGTTTTGTTTGCTGCCTACACAGACTCTCCACTGGACTGTAATGGCACAGGTCACAAGACCTGGGCTGCCAGTCAGAGGAACACACGGGTTTGTCATGGAGAATCTAAAGTCAACTGAGGTTTGCGACCAGCAGATGGTGGCAGAGCTCCTTCATATCTTTCTTTTTTTTGTAAACTTTATTTCAGATACAAAAAAATAAAAAATAATAATAAAAAATAATAATACTGCTTTAAATCTGAAATGGAATAGGAGGAAGCAGAGCTTATCTAGGCCTCTCCCAATATTAACATATATTGGAATTACAAATTATAGAAAAAGAAAAGAACAAAAACATTTCAGGAAAAAACAAAACATTTCAGGAAAAAACAAAACATTTCAGATCATAGTAATTTCAAACCGAAAAAACAAAAAACAATGGAATTGTTTTTCTTTTCATTGCTCGTTTAATATTTGCTCACTTTAGAGTTTTGTGTTGCTTTCATTGAAAAGGCGTGAATGCGTGTGCAGCTGTAGCTCAGTGTGGATGATGATGATGCACTCAGCCACAAGGGCCTCAGCTGGACTGATGAGCCCATAAATCCAACATTATTATGTTCTGCCATACACTGTTTTATTCCACACCACTTTCCCAAGGAGACGGTAAACATGTCGGAGGGAACATTTCTTGGCACCTTTGTATATAAATTGCATCTAGTAAGTCCTTGGAAGGGAGTGGAGAGTCACCTGATTGGTCAAACTGCATCACTATCAAGTGGATCTGTTGTTTACCCGGTTTAAAGGCTTCCTGTTTGGGCACGGCGACATGCTGGTTGCCTCCATAGTCCACCAGGAAAAGCCTTCAAAACGCCACTAAAGCAGTGCCTCAACTTAACCCCCCCCCCCCCCCCCCCCCCCCCCCCCGCAGTTCGTCGCTGTACCACCCTCATTGTGATCGAATCTAAACTAATCTAATCAAACCTCATCGAGGTAAATGGTTACAAAATCCCAATGGACATAAAGTGTTCCTCCTGTATCGCTCACACATTCTGATTGGGTTCTCGCTGCCTCTGTATTGTGAGACGAGCTCCTTCTCCTTCACCCCCAGCAAATGGACGATGCCGTGTACACGTTCGAGCAGATCCTTCATCAAAGCCTGGAGGCTCAGGGGACGGAGGGTCTCTGCAAGACCATTCAGCGCTGCCAGGACAGAGTCATAAAGGTCTCACACTCACACACACACACACAGAATGTACATGCACAGATTCCCTCCTATTGATTCCGCAGTTTAACCCCGTGTGTAATTTCTCTGAAGTTGCAAACATGAATCGGATCTCCTTGGTTGAAGTGGTCACTGTCCATCTTATACTAGACACTATTAAAGCCTTTTTTTTTTTTTTGGATGAATTATTTGAACCTTCAAGAAATTGTAGGCTGTGTTACAACATATGTAAAGAAAACATAAACTTTTAGAATGTTTTGTGACAAAGATTCTACATTTAATATAAATACATATTTACTTTTTTGTTCTAATACAATGACAGTCATTGGTGAATAGAAAATGTCTTTGAATAGTATTTTCAGAATCACACTGCTTCAATTTTGCCCCGACAATTCTGGCAGATGAACACCATGTGTGGTTCTAATGTTACCGTCTCTTGGTTTTGCCTTTGTCTAGAAATTTGACTATGACAGCAGCACAGTCAGGAAGCGCTTTTTCCGGGAGGCCCTCCTCCAGATCTTCATCCCCTACATGCTGAAGCAGCTCAGCCCTTCCTGTGCCTCGGTGAGCGTCTCACTTCAGTGTAGCACTTGATCTTGTCAATCTCCAATGTACTTTTGCCTTGTTTTGTTGTATCCTCCGACATGCAGTTATGCAGCCCATCCAACGGAGAGTTGTAGTAATAATTGGGATAGAATGTGGGGCTTTCCAGTTGCATATTCAACAGGGTTTTGTTGTTGTTATAAAACATGCTGAGCTAAATTGTTTCTTCCCACCAAAAGGAGCTTCCTTGCTTCCAGGAGCTGATCTTTGAAGACTTTTCACGTTTCATCCTGGTGGAAAATATTTTCGAAGAGGTGGTGCTGCTGTCTGTCATGAAGGACATCATGATGGGTCAGTCTCTCGTCTGTGACTACAGACTAAACTTTTTTTTTTTTTTTTTGGGGGGGGGGGGGGGGGGTCAAACCCAATTCCATCCAGCCCGAATGGCTATGCAGTTAGCTGCAGCCCACGCAACTCCGAAAATGATTCATAGCGTCTATACTTTTCATAGATGGCGCCCATTAAGTTTCTTAATCAAGCTTCCCGAACTTGAAGAAATTATATTAATTGTTAGTCAGTCATAAAATATCTTTATTTCATTCATTATTTTCAGTGTTTTAAGAGTCATTTCAATAAAGAGCTAAATACCGCGAGACTTCAAAGACACATATTTTATTGTAACACTATTGTTTATTTTCAATAGACATTAAAGCACACGTACTCTACAGGACATATCCCATGATATATTTTTTCCTCCTATGAGGTGGCTCACCAAAACACTCCATCCATCTGCTGCTGCTCCGGCCCCCTCTGTCAAATTTTAAAACTCATTCTGGCCCAGCAGACAAAAAGGTTGCCCAGCCCTGTTCCAAGATGTTGACTGGCTCCTTTCTGCTTCTCCACAGCTGTGAAGGAGGCTGCCGTCCAGAGGAGACACAACCTGTACAGGGACAGCATCGTTCTCAGCAACAGCGACCCCAACCTGCACCTCCTCGGGGAAAGCCCCTCCATCGACTGGGCCGGGGAGTTTGGAGGAGGTGCTCGGGAGGAGACGGAGGACGGCGATGGTCCCGACGGAGAGTCCCAAAAGAAGAGAAGAATGAAACAGGTGGTGTCCATGATCCAAGTGGACGACCCTGTCGAGAAAGGCCCGCTGACGCCGGGTGTTGCCGACATCCCCGAGGAAAGCGGAGACGCCGTGGAGGAGACGTCCAACGGCCCCGCATCTCCGGACCTGAACGGATCTCTGGACAGCAGCGTCTCCAAGGCCGAGGAGCAGGGCGAGGAGGAAACGGCCGCAGAGAGTCATCCCATCGCAGTTCCTCCGGGGCCGGAAGAACCGCCGTCCAGCCAGGAGGTGCTGGAGGAGGAACTCCCGCCACCCCCTCCAGAGGAAGTTCTCTCCGCAGCTCTGGAAACGTCCTCGCCGGAGGAGTCGCCCAATTTCCCTCCGCCGCCGCACGACGACGACAGCGGCTTCCAGTCGCCCACCGCCGGGACGGAGGAGGGGCATCCGGGCCAAAGCGCAGCAACAGCAGCAGCAGCAGCAGCAACAGCAGCAGCAGCAGCAGCAACAGCAGCAGCAGCAACAGCAGCAGCAGCAGCAACAGCAGCAGCAACAGCAGCAGCAACAGCAGCAGAAGCAGCAGCAGAAGCAGCAGCAGAGGCCACAGCCAGTTAGTGAGGCACCCAGGGAACAGGGATCCGTCGTCACGTGACTGAGAGCGGAAAACCCATTGAAGTACAGTACATCAGTTCCCCCACAACCTCCCTGGCTGCTTCATCTATGGACGGGGATCCTGTTTTCTTTTTTGTTGTTGTTGTTTTTCAAAATTGTACCGTTTATTCACAACTTCCTTTCAGACCAATAATTACCTGCACACAGAACTTCCACAAATTTTTTTTTTCCTTTTCACTCGGTTTTCACTGCGAGCACAGTGGACATGAACATGAAGTCGTTGGAGCGTCACTGCTGAGGTGCCTTCGGTGGAACACGAGTTAGTTGAGTAGTCTCTCTTGTTTTAACAACTGTGTCACCTTCCAGAAACAAAAAAAAACTTGAAGAGTGCGATCCATCATGAAGTATTGTTGAAACGGCTCGATGATGAAGCGATGGGGGGGGGGGGGGGGGCAAGTGGAAAGAAATACTTTCCCAAATGCGTAAAAGAAAACTTCCATCCCAATCTAACGTTTTAACAAATGTAATGTTGTATCAGTCTTTTATGTGCAAACCGATGTCAAATATCTTCAAGACAATTTCATTTTAGCATATAATGTTATGCATAAATACTTGTATGGATCAGTGAGCAATTAAACTCAAGTCTTTTTATTTTTAATCTCTTCATCCATAGCTTTGCTGATTCACCACCTTATTTTATTTATTATTTTTGCACCATTTTTCTTTTTTTGTCCAACACACTTTTAGATTTATTTTACTCTTGTGATGTTAATGGTTGTCGTCGATAATAAATCATTATAAATTATAATCGGCTTCCTTTCCTAGTTTTTTATTAGTGTTTAGCGTCAAACTTTAAAACTGCATGTGAAGGGTCGGACAGATGCATACATGCTGACATCATTTAAGGAACTTTTGAAATACACATGCGTGCACGTGCGATACCTACAGTTGCCTGTAGGTGTCAACAACAACAGCACACTGTGAAACAAATGGAATACAGTGGAAAGTTTGTGTGTTTGTTTTCATGGGAACCCATGAGACTCACCACGTCAAAACCAGATGAGCTTTTACGTTATAAAATTACCATGACTTTAATTTATCTTGGGTCACTTCAGAACACTGCACCAAAAGGATGAAGTCCCCAACTTTTTTTCCATTGGTTTTGCTTCCATCTAGGGGCTACACAGTGGACTGCCGCTGCAAGAAGAAGCTGCCTTTTTTTTTTTATTTTTTTTTTTTTTTTTTTATTGCCAAGCTGAAATGGAACGCTTAGATACATGTGCACAATATCAACCATTAAATACATGTTGGAAAAAAAAAGTAATTCAAAAATATGAGTGGGTGCGTACAATTGTGTCTGCCTCTGTGTCGCTTGTATCTTTCCATTTGCCATGTATGGTCATTTCCACAGGTATTTTATTACACAAAATAATATTATGAAATGCTTAACTTGGACTGAAGAGTTTTCAAGCACTGTGTCTCTTGGTTTCCACGCAGGGACTTGCTGAAGTCATTTTTACATCATGTGTGCAAAAGTTTGCTGTGTGTGTCAAATTTCTACAGAGCTTGAAAGCATGTACGAGACGTTTCGTCCCTTGCAGATCCAAGTTTCACTGCCACACTCGTCGTAGCTGTGGCTCTCATGCAAAATCGTTTTTTTCTGCTGTATTTGCCTTTTTCAGCAG